>NC_088417.1:71629952-71717452 GCF_034236695.1 Oncorhynchus nerka
GTACCTCAGCCCTGTACACACAGTCTTGTACCTCAGCCCTGTACCCCCAGTCTTGTACCTCAGCCCTGTATCCCCAGTCTTGTACCCCAACCCTGCCCCAGCACTGTACCCTGGAGATAATGGGGGATAGGAGTGGGGCAGGAGTAGCTGGTGGCTAGGTGTAGGGTGGGGTGGAAACCTGTGGGTAGGTGGAGGGGGAGAGGGGAGGATTCTGGGTAGTGGGAGTTGACTTCCCAAACATGGTTACCAAGGCAACAGCTCCCTCAAGGACAGACAGGGCTTCCGACCCCTTGAGTGGGGGAAAGAACAGCGAGTAATTCTAATGCTGCTGTAAATGCAATATGTAAACGTTGACTAAGTAGGAATGAGTCAACAGTATCCACTCTGCACTGCTGTCATTCTTAGAAAGCATATCTGAGGACTATTTGCTTTCTAGATCTAGATAAGTTATTTTGTTGATTAATGTTGATTATTGTGCAATGAAGAAATCAATGTATGTTTATTCATACAGTACACCACAGAAATCAACAGACAGACAGCTCCTTAAGAGAAATCAGAGCAGATGAAGTTCTGTATCCAAGAGGAAATAAAGCAGATGATCTGTTAGTTCATCAGGGCTTGTCAGTCTAGAGTTACAACAGGGATGCCCACCCTCCTCCGGGGCTACCCATCTGCAGGGTTTGGTTCCAGCCCTACTATAATACATCTGATGGTAGCCCGTTAGCTCCTCAGGACCCTAAATAGCCCTAAAGTCAGGTGAACTAGAGCAGGGTTGGAGCAAAAGCCTGCACTCTATCCTCTGACCTGGTGTACGGGATCTGTGATGAGACCAAGAACAGTTTACATGGTTTTGCAGAGATGGACGAGAGTCAGTGGTGAAGGGCTTGGCCACACATTTATACCCTAAGCCCTGCCCTGGCCGACTCTACAGGATGAGCTCATGGAAAAAGCCAAGCAGCAGGCTTTTCTTAACAATTAAATGGTCTGATAGCTGTGTAGTGGATGGTCTGATGGGTGTGTAGTGGATGGTCTGATGGGTGTGTAGTGGATGGTCTGATGGGTGTGTAGTGGATGGTCTGATGGGTGTGTAGTGGATGGTCTGATGGGTGTGTAGTGGATGGTCTGATGGGTGTGTAGTGGATGGTCTGATGGGTGTGTAGTGGATGGTCTGATGGGTGTGTAGCGGATGGTCTGATGGCTGTGTAGTGGATGGTCTGATAGCAGTGTAGTGGATGGTCTGATGGGTGTGTAGCGGATGGTCTGATATCTGTGTAGAGGATGGTCTGATAGCTGTGTAGTGGATGGTCTGATATCTGTGTAGTGGATGGTCTGATATCTGTGTTGTGGATGGTCTGATATCTGCGTAGTGGATGGTCTGATATCTGTGTAGTGGATGTGTGCCACTCTATTTTATGTGATTACTCTCCAGGAACTCTCTTTCCTTCTCTGTCTAATTAAAAAATATATTTCTGACCTGGGATGCCTTATCTTCACTTTATGGCTGCGGACTGGGGCGGCAATGTGTGTTTGTGGGAGTGTGTAGATGTATGTGTGCGTGTGTGTAGCTCTGCACTTTTGTGTGCATCTGTCTCAGTCTCTGTAAATGTGTGTCTTTCTCAGTGTGTCAAAACGTGTGTATGTGTAATATGTGTTTTTATAGTGTGTCTGTGTGAGGTTGGATGGTATCATACCTTTTGCGAGAGCATCCGCCTGCCTGCTCACTGCCAGGAATTCTGCCGGCAGCTCCCCGGAAGGCTGCCGGCCGGGGGCAGACATTCTGCAAGCTCTAATTGCTGTTCCTGACTATGGATTTCCGTTCCTGGCTACGTCTGCTGTCCCTCTGTCCATCCCTCCATCCGTCCCTCCATTCGTCTGCCTGATGCTCCAATCTTTCTCCTCCATCTAATCTTCTCATTTGGCTGTCTGTTTAAAATGCTTCTCCATTTGGCCTGATTACCCCCCCTCTCTATCTCTATCTCCCTCCCCCTAACTCTCTATCTCCCTCTCTATCTCCCTCCCTAAAAAAGAAAAAGGCCCTAAAAACCAAGGCCAGATACAGCATATTAGGGTATTGAATTCCACACATAATAATAGCCTGTTGAACACATACCAGAATATCCTGCTGAATCTGTTGTCCTTAGATGTAGTAGTTATAACAGATATTTCAGGGGTTATTTTTGAAGGTGCAACATCTTCACTAAAACTCACATACTGTATTATTGGAATTGAATAGGGAAAAACTTTATCAACGCAGAAATATTCCCTACTACAGTATGTCACTGTAATGAAACAAGCGGACATGTTTGTGTGTCAGTTCCAGGATACTAATGTTTTCCATCTACATTCCAACATCCACGTTGTTCCTGTTTGTGGAGGATAAGGCTGAAACAAAAAAAAAGGACCATGACAACCTAGGACCTCATCGACACCCCTAGCAACTAGCACACTGCAATGTTTTCCCACAATCCATTGCTGTTTGTCTGTGTGTCAACCTCTTCGGCCGGGCAGACGGGCGAATCTGATGCCAATCTTCTCCAGCAGCTGTGTGTGTGTGTGTGTGTGTGTGTGTGTGTGTGTGTGTGTGTGTGTGTGTGTGCGTGCGTGCGTGCGTGCGTGCGTGCGTGCGTGCGTGCGTGCGTGCGTGCGTGCGTGTGCGTACGCGCCAGAGAGCTGTGTAAGTGAACAGATGCTAAATTATAGGCCAGGCTAATGGCTTTGTCCATTTGGTCCTGGCTGGCTAATAATAGTTATACGCTCAGCACTGGAGAATCTCAATGGTCATGATGGTGTGGATAATCATTTGGATGTGGATACTGGGACTATTTATGTCCAGTTTATATAACTCCTTCACAGTGCTCAGGGCAGGTTTACCTGACTGCAGTATAGGTACATTGTATTGTATGTCCACCACCAAACAAGGGAGGGGAAATATTGAGGTTGGCTGTTAGAAAGTAGCTCATGTTGATCTCCATCTTCCCAGATGTGTTGTGGGTGGTAAAGAGAAGGTTATAAAGAGTAATGAGCTGGTTCATGTGTTGTGGGTGGTAAAGAGAAGGTTATAAAGAGTAATGAGCTAGTTCATGTGTTGTGGGTGGTAAAGAGAAGGTAATAAAGAGTAATGAGCTGGTTCATGTGTTGTGGGTGGTAAAGAGAAGGTTATAAAGAGTAATGAGCTGGTTCATGTGTTGTGGGTGGTAAAGAGAAGGTTATAAAGAGTAATGAGCTGGTTCATGTGTTGTGGGTGGTAAAGAGAAGGTTATAAAGAGTAATGAGCTGGTTCATGTGTTGTGGGTGGTAAAGAGAAGGTTATAAAGAGTAATGAGCTGGTTCATGTGTTGTGGGTGGTAAAGAGAAGGTTATAAAGAGTAATGAGCTGGTTCATGTGTTGTGGGTGGTAAAGAGAAGGTTATAAAGAGTAATGAGCTGGTTCATGTGTTGTGGGTGGTAAAGAGAAGGTTATAAAGAGTAATGAGCTGGTTCATGTGTTGTCTTTAAGGGGTAAAGAAGTCAATGTTTTTTTCATTTGTTGTGAGATAAAATGTAACAATGTTCTAAAATGCCCTCTTCTTCTATTCCAGGTCTTTCTGATGTGCCGTGAGAGGTGAGAGCCCCCCACCCCAGTCCCGACCCCCTCCCTGGTGCTCCTTCTCCCAGGACCAGGATGGACCCTCTCCCGGGTCATGGCCCTCCACCAGTCAGGATGGACGTTGATGGGCTGGACCTCCAGCAGGTGCCTGTCCTCTCCCTGGACCAGATCCGCTCCATCCGCGCCAACAACGACTACGTGGAGCGCCCCGTGACCCTGGACCATGCCTCCCAGTCCGGCTTCTTCTACGCCCACGATGACCGCTACCCCATCACCCACGGATACCCTCCTCAAGGTTACTCTCATGGTTACCCTCAGGGATACCCTCTCCCCCGGAGCCAGAGCCAGCAGCAACACGCCCACCTTGCCCATCTGAGTCGCTCCAGTACTACCAGTTCAGCCATGTCCCGGATCAGCGCTGCCTCCGACCAGAGACTCCTGGTGGGCCTGACGCCCTCCCACTCTGGCCTGGCCTCGGTAGTGCGCTCCCAGCCTAAAGGAGAACTCAAGCCTGAGGCTTCTCTGGGTAAAGGCCTGGTGGAGGGAGAGGACCTGGGCTTGCACCTGTTTATCTGTGAGCTCTGTGGGAGGTGTAAGTGTCAGGAGTGCTGCGCTCCGCGAAGCCTGCCGTCCTGCTGGGCCTGTGGGCAGCGCTGCCTTTGCTCTGCTGAGAGTGCTGTGGAGTATGGCACCTGTCTGTGCTGCGTTAAGGGCCTGTTCTACCACTGCTCCACTCAGGATGACGAGGACAACTGCGCTGACCGGCCCTGCGCCTGCACATCCGCCCACGCCTGCACCCGCTGGGGCACCATGGGTCTTCTGGCGCTGTGCCTGCCCTGTCTCTGCTGCTACCCACCTGCCAGGCTGTGCCTCGCCCTGTGCCAGCGGGCCCACGACCGAGCCACCCGCCCCGGCTGCCGCTGCAGCAACACCAACACTGTGTGCCGTAAGATCTCAACCTCCAACCCCAACCCTGGGCACACCCCCTTCTGCAGAAAGTCCCTGGAAAAGCCTGTATGACAGGGCTGCAGCGGGAGTCAGCCATCGCCTAGACAACGCAGTCTCAGTGACAACATTACCATGACAACAAACACTGTTGCCATGACAACGCCATCACCCCCTCCATCCATGACCTACCTACCGTGACCTTTCACCTTACGTACCTTCCATACTTCTCCTCCTGCCTGAGGAGAAATGACCAAAAGCTTTACTGTACTTCACTGTAACTGTACATGTGGAGACTTGAGCCGAAACCTGAAAACCGCCTGGTGCTTTTTTGCTGAACTGACTGCCAATCTTAACCTTACTGTGTTACTGTGTGGGCACACTGCCTCTACCTTCCTCTTACTTTGTGGGCCAGCATAGCGTACATACTGTGGCTCTGCTCGGTGGGATGGACTGGGGTTCCTCACTGTGCTGTGTGATGGACTGGGGTTCCTCACTGTGCTGTGTGATGGACTGGGGTTCCTCACTGTGCTATGTGATGGACTGGGGTTCCTCACTGTGCTATGTGATGGACTGGGGTTCCTCACTGTGCTGTGTGATGGACTGGGGTTCCTCACTGTGCTATGTGATGGACTGGGGTTCCTCACTGTGCTGTGTGATGGACTGGGGTTCCTCACTGTGCTATGTGATGGACTGGGGTTCCTCACTGTGCTATGTGATGGACTGGGGTTCCTCACTGTGCTGTGTGATGGACTGGGGTTCCTCACTGTGCTATGTGATGGACTGGGGTTCCTCACTGTGCTATGTGATGGACTGGGGTTCCTCACTGTGCTATGTGATGGACTGGGGTTCTTCACTTGCTATGTGATGGACTGGAGTTCCTCACTGTGCTGTGTGATGGACTGGGATTCCTCACTGTGCTGTGTGATGGACTGGGGATCCTCACTGTGCTGTGTGATGGACTGGGGTTCCTCACTGTGCTGTGTGATGGACTGGGGTTCCTCACTGTGCTGTGTGATGGACTGGGGATCTTCACTGTGCTGTGTGATGGACTGGGGTTCCTCACTGTGCTGTGTGATGGACTGGGGTTCCTCACTGTGCTGTGTGATGGACTGGGGTTCCTCACTGTGCTGTGTGATGGACTGGGGTTTGCTCTGTTAGACTTGACCTATTTATTATTTATTGGACTTCCTCCTCAGTGAGGTAGAGAGAGAGACAGCGAGAGCGGACCATGTGTGACTCTGAGTACAGTGAGTAAGCTACTAGAACAAATCCCAACACAGCCATTAATAAAAGGAGTCTCTGGCAAATGTATATTCCAGGCATGAGATAGACAGAGACTGGGTGGTCTACAGGGAGTCTACAGGGTGTGCCTCCTTCCATCCCCTCCCTCCCTCCCTGTCGCTCTGAAGAGGCATCCTGGAGCCGACCAACTGAATGGACATACAAGATGTGTCATTGAGCAGCCATGGCTGACATTTAGTGTGAGGCGGATGTAAAGACCCTTTCCTAATGGTGGAACAAAACTCTGAAATTGAAAAATGTATTACTGTTTGACACACCAAAAACGGACCATGATGCACCAGGTGATTCTAAAGTGATTAAGCACATTTGATATGGAAGGCACTATGAGATATAGAGGTGGATCGTCTGTAGTGTTCCCCAGCTGTCTGTCATATGAACAGGGGGGGCTCTGTTATGACCAGGTAGTGTGTGATGGCATGTGTGTCTGTGTATACGTGTGTGTGTGCATGCACGCGCGCGCATGTTTGTGTATGTACACTAATGGTTACGTGTAAGTGTGTATGTGGGTCCGTGTATGTTGGTGTGTGTTCTTGCCTGTGTATGTACAGTATATATGTATGTGTGTGTGTGTGTGTGTGTGTGTGTGTGTGTGTGTGTGTGGGTGCACATGTCCCCTTCCTGTTTGCTGTCAGCAGAAGCCTCCTATTTTATTTTTAGCACAGCTGCTTCAGAGGACCCAGAGTCTGGTCAGGTTTCTTCTCCACGGCAGGCTGACGCCAGCCTTCCCCGACCCCTCACCGCCTTCATCTCCCCCGCCTCACCCCTCCTTACCCGCTGCCTCTAGTCTACCCATCCCCCAGCCTCCCTCAGTAACCCTCCCCAAGCCTCCCCTGACCCATTCTTTCCTCCCCCTCCTCTATTCCCCCCTCCATCTGGACTGCTGCTGTCCACGTGCAGAGGGACCAAAGAGACAGAGCTTCTCCACAGTCTAAAATACAGAGGGACATCACAGGAGTGAGGACAGGAAGCCAGATAAGAAATATCACTTTCTTTACAGATCCGTCCTCCATCCTTACCACTTCGTCCACAACACGAGGCATTTCGCAACGACAGCCTGTATATACCTTGACAGGGCTTTTCTGACCGACCCCTAGTCACATACCCACCCACTTAATGAACTAACAGGTTCCAGTCCTCCTCCTCTGAGTTGATCAGGAGGCAATTAGCTTCTAATGGGGAAAGAGGGAGGGATGGAGGGAGGTGTGTGTGGAAGGTGAAACGGAGGAAAAGAGAGAGTGCGAGGGATCTGTGGAAGGGGAGGAAGGAGAAAAGGAAGGGACAGAGGAGATTGGGGACAGGGGGCTGGAGGTTAGGAAGACTGATGTTAACCTGTGGGAGTGAGGTCATAACAAAGGGGAGATGAAGAGCAGGTGGGGAGGGATGGAGGGATAAAGGGATAGGGAGGGACTGAGTCTGGGAGGTCTGGTTGTCTTATGCACTGATATCCAAAACCGGGATGTGAAAAATAACACGCCATGTCAAGCATGTCTGTGTGTGTGTGTGTGTGTGTGTGTGTGTGTGTGTGTGTGTGTGTGTGTGTGTGTGTGTGTGTGTGTGTGTGTGTGTGTGTGTGTGTGTGTGTGTGTGTGTGTGTGCTTTACTGTATGTAATGTGTGTCTGTGCGTTTATTCACCTACACACATACACACTCATCCGAGTTGTTAAAGTTGCTTTGCTATATTTTTGTATGTACATACTGACTGTTATCCTATATCCTATGTGTGTATGTTTATTCCTTGTTTTGTTCCCTTTTATTATTATCACTGTTTCTATTATTATTTTCTATTATATTGAACATTTACTTTGACTCACAGACTTGGTCAATACTTCTAACCGTTTTAGAAGTTTTTCACTGTGGAGGAGAAGCTCACTGACCATCGGCCAAACCTGTCATTTGTACCTCCACTTCACTATCTCTTCTGTGATTAATTTCACACGCACATGTTCAGACACACACAAATACACACTCACGCACACACTTCACGGCCACTGTGCAAGGCCCAGGTTAATGGTCTCTCCTCCACAGTCCAGCCCGTGTAGAGCTCTCCCAGGTGGTCAGATGTTGAGTGGAAGGGCTCAGTGTGTAGGTACTGTACAGTACATGCATTTCTAGAGAATAACAACTAACCCTCCAGGGTGCTGTATGCTGGCTACAGGTTAACCACTAAACTTCCCCATGTCGTATTAGTAAATATTGCTTTGGTACAATTGGCATCTTGTATGTTGTAAAATAATTTAAGGAGAATATATGGACACAGAAATTTATCAAAATGAATATATTATATATATATTAAATATACATTTCACACATATTTCTTTTCCGTTGCTGATATTACAGATGTGTCACAGATATTTATTTAACGGTTGCGATGAGAGAAAAGTATTTATTTAACGGTGGATGTGGCGAGGATGATGATGACTGTTGTTGGCTTGGTTTGGTTTCTCTTGGAGGGGTGTGGCGGCTGCAGCCCTCATGGCTAAAGATAACCAATAAAAGGTGTTTCCAAACGGCCTGCATTTCGCTGCCTCTTCTTTGGTGTGTGTGTACATGTGTGCGTGTGTGTGTGTGTGTGTGTGCGTGTGTGTGTGTGTGTGTGTACGTGTGTGTGTGTGTGTGTGTGTGTGTGTGTGTGTGTGTGTGCGTGCGTGTGTGTGTGTTAGGTGCTCACACTGTGTTAACCCTTGTAGACTGTCAGGGTAGATGAACAGAATAGTAATCATATCCATATCCTGTTAGTTCAAAATACTTGAGGCCTTTCCTCAACCGACCAATTTGCCATGCAGAAAAGGAGTGTGTGTGTGTCTGTGTGTGTGTGTGTGTGTGTGTGTGTGTGTGTATGTGTGCGCGTGTGTGTGTGTGTGTGTGTGTGTGTGTGTGTGTGTGTGTGTGTGTGCGTGTGTGTGCGTGTGTGTGTGTGTGTGTGTGCGTGTGTGTGTTTGTGTGTGTGCTGTATGGACCAAACTGTATGGTCAAGGGGAGCAGGTCTTTGTCTGTGGTTCTTCACTCCCTCACGTCACTCTGTTGGCCCCATAAATAAGTCATCAAGGCCAGCTCACACTAATGGCTTCTTATAGGAGTGAATACTTGTGTGTGTGTGTTAGTATGCATGCACTTGAGAAAAACACTTCCTTTCTGCTCATCATGACAAATAGAAATGCATTAAAGCAGACCTTAGTGTCTCCCACCTGCCTCCCTTCCCCTTGAGCCACTCACTCACTCACTCACTCACTCACTCACTCACTCACTCACTCACTCACTCACTCACTCACTCACTCACTCACTCACTCACTCACTCACTCACTCACTCATGCATATCATGAAACCAACATGCATATCACACACAATAGACAATTCTCAAATATAAGATCGGCATCATGAAACGTGTACCTTCGTCTGATAACATCCTTCATTCTCTCCTATGGCTGTACTTCCACAACCTTATAGCCTACAACCTCAGACCAGCTTCCCATGTGATCTGTCATCCTCTCCTCTTCTGCTCTGCCAGTAAGGAGACAAGCTCATGAGTGATGCTACTTCCATCCTTAACCTTTGACCTCTGTGTTAAAGGAGTAGGCGTTAGGGGTCAGGGGCGTTCTGCTCCCTGCCCGACCCCCTACCCCGGCTGCATTGTGCATCTTCTATGTGGCCCTTGTTGTTTCTATACAGGCACTGTCCTGGATGCCCAGGGAGTCAGTCTCAAAGCCACAGAGGAACAAAAGCACCTGTCTGTCAAATCTCCATACAGCTGTCAGACACAAAGAATGCATTTCTGGAGCCCAAACAGAACATTCACTGCCTCTGTTTGCTTAGAAGACTCAACCAGTGTATGTGTGTGAGTGTGTGTGTGTTTGTGTGTTTGTGTGTGTGTGTGTGTGTGTGTGTGTGTGTGTGTGCGTGCGTGCGTGCGTGCGTGCGTGCATGCGTGCGTGCGTGCGTGCGTGCGTGCGTGCGTGCGTGCGTGCGTGCGTGCGTGTGTGCAGTTAGCAGTTAGCAACTATCTAACAGGTTATTAGAGGAGAGCAGGCAGTTGACCATAGCTCAGCCTTATGTGTGTGTTGGAGAGAAACCCTGTCTGTCACTCCTGAACCTGGCATGTGGATGGAGCTTCTAGGAGGGACATACACACTATCTGTATCGGTTGTGACAACACTTCTTTATGTATACAATATTGTTTATAATAAAATAAAAAATGTATACTATCCCTTTAATTGATGTCTGTTCATTCAGGCCTATTCACTTATTGTAAAGTATGTATTGAGTAAAAGTAGTCTATTATTGTTGTAGCTTGTTGGTTTTCTGCATTTTTTACTCTCAGACCCGCTCAATTGCACCCTGGGTACAAATAATGTATAGGAAATTGAATTGAATGGAATAACCCTCTAGCTTCCATCCCTACCACCCCAGCCCTCCGATCCGCTGGTCGGGACCCCTATGGCAGGCTCCTGAGCCAGGCGTCGTGGGCATGTGTGTGTGTCAGCTTCAGGGCTGTAGCCTGGAGCTGTTGACAGGTGGAGGTGTCGTGGAGGGGCAGGCACCATAGAGGACCCAGAGGGGGCAGAGAGGAGAGAGGGAGGAGGGGAGAAGAGCGGGAAGACACTTGGAAACAGTCCATTTTGGTAAGGCTACTCTCTTCTACTATAATAGTACTGCCAAGCGAGGAAACCATATCTTTCTCATTCACATCTTCAATCAGGATTGTTCTCATGGCCATGCCAGACCTTCTTCCCGTCAGTGTCCCTGAGAAGTGCTTCAGACATGGGAGTCATCCAGACACCAGAATCACTGGATCATTTTCTCAAATAGGCAATGAAATGGGGCTGAAGGATGGGCTGAAGGATGGGCTGAAGGATGGGCTGAAGGATGGGCCCCAGTGTAATTGTTGTACTTTTTATTAGGATCCCCATTAGCTAATGCCGTAACGCTAGCTAATCTTACTGGGGTCCTACACCAATTAACAAGACATTACAAACAGCCACAAATCAAGACTTCACAAACATTCAACAAGTAGATAATACAGACAATTAAAATACCTGACAGGAAACAGTTAACATTCAGTTGATGCTTTCTATTCCTTTCCAGTCATATGGTCTATCGCATATTTTTTTCTTGAAGGTGGATTTACTTTTTGCCTGAGAAATATGGATTGGTAAAGAGTTCCATTCAGCTATGGCTCAACATAAAACTGCAGATTTAAGGTGATTTGTCCTTAGCTTGGCTTGTCTTAGCTGCCCTGAATTTGCCTGTCTGTTTGGTGGTTATGCATGTTGCTAGTATGTACTGGCCTGAAAAATACTGTGTTTAAAAAAAAATATGACTGGATAGTAATTGTTTTTCAATGTGAAGCCATGAGAGATTCTGATGCACTTGGATAATATTCATACGGATTTTGAGCTTTTTAAAAATGTATTTCCTTGCTGCAGATGACCATATAACTGGACAGTACTCTAAGTGAGATAGTGGCTAACCAGACCCTTCAACACAGCACCCCCATTAGCCTGGATATCATGTATGTAATGTAATGTAATGATATATATATCATGGGAAGCAGACAGGACAAGCTTTGCAGACTCTTCTCTCTGTGTGTGTGTGTGTGTGTGTGTGTGTGTGTGTGTTTGGGGGAGGAAGAGACTTCTCTGCTGTGGCTGGCAGTTGGAGTGTGTGGAATGTGTGTCAGGGAGGGAGGGGGAGGGATGGAGGGAAGAAAGGAGGGAGAAAGGGAGGGGTGATTAAACTGCAGAGAGGTCGCTGCACATCTGCGGATCCCTCCCCCCTCTCTTGTGTGTGCGTGGAAGAGATGGGTGATTTTCTAAACTGTTCTCCCTCCCTCCAACTCTCCCTCCTCTGTTCTGTGCCAGTGCTGTGATTAGATCCACAGGAAATATTCTACAGCAGCTCAGATGTTTATCTTATTCATTTCATTCAGTACTTTCTGTAATCAGGAGACACAACCCCTGGAGAGGATTCAGCTTCCCTTTTACACGCTTCTCTCCCTCTCTCCCTCTCTCTGTGTGTGTGTGTGTGTGTGTGTGTGTGTGTGTGTGTGTGTGTGTGTGTAGAATCACAGGGAGAATGTTTTTAGATAAATAACACATACAGAACATAATAGATCATTGCAGCGAGGAGATTCCAGTGTAAAATCAGTGTAATGATCATTATTATAATGACTTGGATGAATAATTATGGTAATTCTCAGAACTTTGGTAGCTGATTTAATGGAAAGGAACGGAGGAGACAGGCTGTGTAGGAACAGAAAAGTCATATTGAGATGGAATGATGAGCAGAGTGAGAAAAGGTGTGGAAAGAAACAGATTTGTTTTAACTGGGATGCCAAATGATAGCATTTGAGAAACGGAAGAGAAGTAAATGTGTTTGTGGCAGAGAACTGAGAGGAGAGAGAGAGAGAGAAGAGACAGTGTGTGTGTGTGTGTGTGTGTGTGTGTGTGTGTGTGTGTGTGTGTGTGTGTGTGTGTGTGTGTGTGTGTGTGTGTGTGTGTGAGTGCAGACAGCTGGAGGAGGAGATGATGGGAATGGTATCTCAGAGGTCCAGAGGTGTGTATTCATGGATGCCAAGGGAAGCCAGGCTTCCAAGAAAAATTGAAAAAACGTAAACAATAATCTTTCGTCTCTGCGTTTCATAATTTTCCTTCAATTCGCAAGTGGCTGAATGTATCTCACCGGAGAAGCATCTGAGCGAAGCAGTGCCGCTCTGTCTTAACATGGCATGTGTAGCCAATGTATCTGATGCTGTCTGGCCAAAAAGAGTGAGACATTGTTGCCACCGCTAGCATCGAATTCGATAGCAAGTGAAGCATTTGGCGTCCCTTGATATTCTTTTCTTTAAGGAATAGCCAATTAGCGTCGAGCTAAACTGAGTGAGCTGTGAATGGTCCTGGCGCACCCAAAAAAGTATCAAGGGAAGCCAGTTTGGATTTGCCTTCACGCCAATAATGTCAAAAGAAAAACGTAATTGTCCGAAAAAACGCGAATTGTTGCATCTATTTGTGTTGTTGTCCTCCGGTGGAGAACACATCAAATCAAATCAAATCAAATGTATTTATATAGCCCTTCGTACATCAGCTGATATCTCAAAGTGATGTACAGAAACCCAGCCTAAAACCCCAAACAGCAAGCAATGCAGGTGTAGAAGCACGGTGGCTAGGAAAAACTCCCTAGAAAGGCCAAAACCTAGGAAGAAACCTAGAGAGGAACCAGGCTATGTGGGGTGGCCAGTCCTCTTCTGGCTGTGCCGGGTGGAGATTATAACAGAACATGGCCAAGATGTTCAAATGTTCATAAATGACCAGCATGGTCGAATAATAATAAGGCAGAACAGTTGAAACTGGAGCAGCAGCACAGTCAGGTGGAAGTTGAAACTGGAGCAGCAGCATGGCCAGGTGGACTGGGGACAGCAAGGAGTCATCATGTCAGGTAGTCCTGGGGCATGGTCCTAGGGCTCAGGTCAGTTGAAACTGGAACAGCAGCATGGCCAGGTGGACTGGGGACAGCAAGGAGTCATCCTGTCAGGTAGTCCTGGGGCATGGTCCTAGGGCTCAGGTCCTCCGAAAGAGAGAAAGAAAGAGAGAAGGAGAGAATTAGAGAACGCACACTTAGATTCACACAGGACACCGAATAGGACAGGAGAAGTACTCCAGATATAACAAACTGACCCCAGCCCCCCGACACATAAACTACTGCAGCATAAATACTGGAGGCTGAGACAGGAGGGGTCAGGAGACACTGTGGCCCCATCCGAGGACACCCCCGGACAGGGCCAAACAGGAAGGATATAACGAGCTAAAGTTATTCCTTTCCTAAATTAGCCATGGGTTGGAATAGGGATTTGGATTTGTGGTTTTACTTAATACTCCGTAGGCTACTGGCCAATGATTATAACAACGATTCTGATCCAACCATAAATTCCTACATTGTGCACTTGGCCTGAAAGGACGGAAGTTCAATATGTATCTAGATGTAGTAGGCTAATATTAATTAGCTGGTTCATCGTTGCCCAAGAAAGGAAGTTTCAGTGTTTTCATATGCCTCTGAATCATAAGGGCAAATAACAGTAATGGGCGTGCAAAACCACTCAAGGTGCAAATATGGTGCAACAATGCACTCTAATACCTAGGCAGGAAGGAACTCTGGCTCTGCTTCATGACCTTAGCTGTTCTATATCTACATTCCGGAGGATGTCTTTAGCTATCTACCCTAGCCTGGCAATTAGCTCATTTCCAGGTGATCATATTCCCACTGTGCACAGATGTCAGTTCAACCTCTAGTTCTGATTTAACAGCCAGGTCACCTGTGAGACAAGTCAGTATTCGACGTTCGTCCATGTCTGAGGATGTCAGGAGATGATGTGGAAACTGGCCACAATGGGCAACAATGAGTACTGTTACCTTCAAGTAGGTTTTGTTTTTTTGGGGGTGTTATGGATGGGTGTAAGCATCTGCCTCTGATTCCAAAGGTAAGCATCTGCCTCTGATTACAAAAGTTTGCAAGATCGAACCAGTGATAGAAAGAGCTTTTATTTTTTGTGTTTTAAGTCTGATCGAAATTTGAAGTTTGAGAAACATGGTTGAACGTCTAAATCATTTTTATTTCCCTTTTGATCTTGTCTCATCGCTGCAAATCCCCAACGGGCTCAGGAGAGGCAAAGATGGAGTTATGCAATCTCTGAAACATGACCCGCCTAACCGCGATCCTTAAAACCCGCAATCTTAAGCCAGCCTCACCAATGTGTCGGAGGAAACACCATTCAACTGGCGACCGGGGTCAGCCTGCAGGCACCCAGCCCACCACATAGAGTTGCCTGGGCACAATGAGCCAAGTAAAGCTCCTCCTGATTCCTGCTTACAAGCAAAAATTAAAGCAGGTAGCACCAGTGACTCGGTCTATAAAAAAATGGTCAGATGAAGCAGATGCTAAACTACAGTAATGCTTTGCTATCACAGACTGGAACATTTTCCGGGATTCTTCCGATGACATTGAGGAATACACCACATCAGTCACTGGCTTTATCAATAAGTGCATTGAGGACGCCGTCCCCACAGTACGTACATACCCCAACCAGAAGCCATGGATTACAGGCAACATTCGCACTGAGCTAAAGGGTAGAGCTGCCGCTTTCAAGCTGCAGGACTCTAACCCGGAAGCTTACAAGAAATCCCGCTATGCCCTGCGACGAACCATCAAACAGGCAAAGCGTCAATACAGGGCTAAGATTGATTCATACTACACCGGCTCCGACCCTCGTCGCATGTGGCAGGGCTTGCAAACTATTACAGACTACAAAGGGAAGCACAGCCGCGAGCTGCCCAGTGACACGAGCCTACCAGACGAGCTAAATCACTTCTATGCTCACTTCGAGGCAAGCAACACTGAGGCATACATGAGAGCATCAGCTGTTCCGGATGACTGTGTGATCACGCTCTCCGTTGCCGACGTGAGTAAGACCTTTAAACAGGTCAACATACACAAGGCTGCGGGGCCAGACGGATTACCAGGACTTGTGCTCCGGGCATGTGCTGACCAACTGGCAGGTGTCTTCACTGACATTTTCAACATGTCCCTGATTGAGTCTGTAATACCAACATGCTTCAAGCAGACCACCATAGTCCCTGTGCCCAGGAACACAAAAGCAACCTGCCTAAATGACTACAGACCTGTAGCACTCACGTCCGTAGCCATGAAGTGCTTCGAAAGGCTGGTAATGGCTCACATCAACACCATTCTCCCAGAAACCCTAGACCCACTCCAATTTGCATACCTCCCAAACATATCCACAGATGATGCAATCTCTATTGCACTCCACACTGCCGTTTCCCACCGGGACAAAAGGAACACCTACGTGAGAATGCTGTTCATTGACTACAGCTCAGTGTTCAACACCATAGTACCCTCAAAGCTCATCACCAAGCTAAGGATCCTTGGACTAAACACCTCCCTCTGCCCCCAGGTGGTGAGGGTAGGTAGCAACACATCTGCCACGCTGATCCTCAACACTGGAGCTCCCCAGTGGTGCGTGCTCAGTCCCCTCCTGTACTCCCTTTTCACCCACGACTGCATGACCAGGCACGACTTCAACACCATCATTAAGTTAGCTGACGACACAACAGTGGTAGGCCTGATCACCGACAACGAAGAGACAGCATATAGGGAGGAGGTCAGAGACCTGGCCGGGTGGTGCCAGAATAACAACCTATCCCTCAAAGTAACCAAGACTAAGGAGTTGATTGTGGACTACAGGAAAAGGAGCACCGAGCACGTCCCCATTCTCATCGACGGGGCTGTAGTGGAGCAGGTTGAGCACTTCAAATTCCTTGGTGTCCACATCAACAACAAACTAGATTGGTCCAAACACACCAAGACAGTCGTGAAGAGGGCACGACAAAGCCTATTCCCCTTCAGGAAACTAAAAAGATTTGGCATGAGTCCTGAGATCCTCAAAAGGTTCTACAGCTGCAACATCGAAAGCATCCTGACCGGTTGCATCACTGCAATTGCTCGGCCTCCAACCGCAAGGCACTTCAGAGGGTAGTGTAAGGCCCAGTACATCACTGGGGCAAAGCTGCCTACCATCCAGGACCTCTACACCAGGCGGTGTCAGAGGAAGGCCCTAAAACTTGTCAAAGACCCCAGTCATAGACTGTTCTCTCCACTACCGCATGGCAAGCGGTACCGGAGTGTCAAGTCTAGGACAAAAAGGCTTCTCAACAGTTTTTACCCCCAAGCCATAAGACTCCTGAACAGGTAACCAAATGGTTATTTGCATTGTGTTTCCCCCCCAACCCCTCTTTTACGCTGCTGCTACTCTCTGTTTATCTTATATGCTTAGTCACTTTAACTATACATTCATGTACATACTACCTAAATTGGCCCGACCAACCAGTGCTCCCGCACATTGGCTAACCAGGCTATCTGCATTGTGTCCCACCACCCGCCAACCCCTCTTTTTACACTTCTGCTACTCTCTGTTCATCATATATGCATAGTCACTTTAACGATACCTATATGTACATACTACCTCAATAAACCTGACTAACCGGTGTCTGTATATAGCCTTTATTTCATTACTTACCTACACACACACACAAATACTTTTCCCCCTGCACCACTGGTTAGAGCCTGTAAGTAAGCATTTCACTGTAAGATTTCTACCTGTTGTATTTGGTGCACGTGACAAATCAACTTTGATTTGATTTGATTTGAAAACACTGGGATGAGAGGCTCGCAAAATAGCCAACTTTTCATGTTGACAAAGTGGCATGAATCCGAGTTTGGACAAAGTGTAGCCTGTTTGGTTTGCATCCTAAACACGCATCATTCAGTTATAATTGCTAGTGAGGCTCCTTTCTTTCCAGGCCATTGAAATGACTTTACATACCCATCTGGGCACACACTTCAATTCTACATCTATTCCAAGTTGGTTTCATTTAATTGCTGTGGAAACAATGTTGGTTCAGTGTGTGCCCAGTGGGTAATTGGTTTCATTTAATTGCTGTGGAAACAATGTTGGTTCAGTGTGTGCCCAGTGGGTAATTGGTTTCATTTAATTGCTGTGGAAACAATGTTGGTTCAGTGTGTGCCCAGTGGGTAATTGGTTTCATTTAATTGCTGTGGAAACAATGTTGGTTCAGTGTGTGCCCAGTGGGTAATTGGTTTCATTTAATTGCTGTGGAAACAATGTTGGTTCAGTGTGTGCCCAGTGGGTAATTGGTTTCATTTAATTGCTGTGGAAACAATGTTGGTTCAGTGTGTGCCCAGTGGGTAATTGAAGGGTTTTGCACACCTGTTACCTATTATTTGCCCTTATAATTTGAAGGTATATGGAAACACTGAAACTGGAAATAAGCTATTGAATGGTCAGTGATCATCACCATCTGAAGCATGTAATTAACTATACTGAACAAAAATATAAACACATCATGTAAAGTGTTGGTCCCATGTTTCATGAGCTAAAATAAAAGATTCCAGAACTTTTCCATACACACAAAAAGCTTATTTCTTTCACATTTTGTGCACAAATTGGTTTACATCCCTGTTAGTGAGCATTTTTTCTTTGCCAAGATAATTCATCCACCTGACAGGTGTGGCATATCAACAAGCTGAATAAACAGCATGATCATTACACAGGTGCACCTTGTGTTGGGACAATAAAACTCTAAAATGTGCAGTTTTGTCAAACAACACAATGCCACAGATGTCTCAAGTTTTGAGGGAGCGTGCAATTGGCATGTTGACTGCAGGAATGTCTACCATGTCACGCCTGCTCCCGCTCTTCCTCTCTGGTGCTCGAGGGCGCCAGACTGCCTTCATTACACACACCTGTCACCATCATTATGTCACCTGTGCTTCATCACCGGTCACCATCATACGCAGCAGCACATCATTGGACTCACCTGGACTCCTTTAATTTGTTGATTGCCTTCCCTATCTCTGTCTGCTTCCCCGTGTGTTCCCTGTGTCAGCATTGTTGTCGTTTCCATTTCCCCTGTCCAGACGCTGTCCGTATTCTGGTCCTGTGCTGTTTCATGTCCATTAAATGTTCACTCCCTGTACCTGCTTCTCGTCCCCGGCGTCTGTCCTTACACACCAGAGCTGTTGCCAGAGAATGCAATGTTAATTTCTCTACCATAAGCCACCTCCAACGTTGTTTTAGAGAATTTGGCAGGACGTCCACCCGGCCTCACACCTGCAGACCACGTGTATGGCGTTGTGTGCGCAAGTGGTTTGCTGATGTCAACATTATGAACAGAGTGCCCCATGGTGGTGGTGGGGTTGTGATATGGGCAGGCATAAGCTACGGAAAACGAACACAATAGCATTTTACCGATGGCATTTTGAATTGACGAGATCCTGAGGCCCATTGTCGTGCCATTAATCTGCCGCCATCACCTCATGTTTCAGCATGGAAATGCACAGCCACATGCCACAAGGATCTGTACACAATTCCTGGAAGCTGGACATGTCCCAGTTCCTCCATGGCCTGCATACTCACCACACATGCCACTCATTGAGCATGTTTGGGATGCTGAGGATCGACGTGTACGAAAGTGTGTTCCAGTTCCTGACAATATCCAGCAACTTAGCACAGCCTTTGAAGAGGAGTGGGACAACATTCCACAGGTCACAATCAACAGCCTGATCAACTCTATGTGAAGGAGATGTGCCACGCTGCATGAGGCAAATGGTGGTCACACCAGATACTGACTGGTTTAATGATCCACGCCCTACCTTTTTGTAAGGTATCTGTGACCAACAGATGCATATCTGTATTGTCAGTCATGTGAAATCCATAGATTAGGGCCTAATGAATATATTTCAATTGACTGATTTCCTTATATGAACTGTAACTCTTTGAACTGTAACTCTTTGAACTGTAACTCTTTGAACTGTAACTCTTTGAACTGTAACTCTTTGAACTGTAAATCTTTGAACTGTAACTCTTTGAACTGTAAATCTTTGAACTGTAAATCTTTGAACTGTAACTCTTTGAACTGTAAATCTTTGAACTGTAAATCTTTGAACTGTAACTCTTTGAACTGTAAATCTTTGAACTGTAAATCTTTGAACTGTAAATCTTTGAACTGTAAATTGAACTGTAAATCTTTGAACTGTAACTCTTTGAACTGTAACTCTTTGAACTGTAAATCTTTGAACTGTAACTCTTTGAAATTGTTGCATGTTGTGTTTATATTTTTGTTCAGTATAAGTCAAATTTAGGTTGCAACGTTTTATTGGCCAAGTGTGACCGTCATGATAGCCTACATAGGGTTAGATGATTAGATGATGTAAATGGTGCTGGAATAGCGGAGACATCTTCTGTTTTCTTTTGCAACTTGCGGTAACTCTCTGTGGTTCTAAATCAATAGTTTAGTCGTTCGACAATGTCGGACACATTAACTTGCTTGACCATACTGTAGGTCATGTAACTTTTTGTTACATGCAACATTTTTTGTGGACTTCAGCAGACAGATGTTGCTATCTGGTTTTGTGATGAAACAAATGTGTGGTTGAATGTATTCTTCCACTGTGAGACTGTTGTCTTCTTGGCCTTAAATATCACGTGACGTATGAACTAATGGGTTGTAGAGCAAACAATTATCACAACACATAGGTTGTAATATGTATTTTTTCCTGGCTTTGCGTCCCCAGTGATTTAACCACACACCACTACTGCAGAGGTCAGTGGTCAGGGGTCAGCAGAGAGGTTTAACACACTTCCTGCTGCTGCTGCCTGGATAACAACACCACTCTCCCCCTCTCCCTCTCTGTCTCTTCCTCTTCTGCTCCACCATTCACAACTCCCTTCTGTTCTATCACTCATGCCGTTTCTGCATCTTTGCATTCTGCTGGCCTCTATCCATCATCTCTCTATCTCCTCTATCTCTTCTTGTCATCTATCCATCCTCCTCCTCTATCATCTCACCCCCCCTCTCTCTTAATCACACACACACACACTTCTCTTCCAGAGATGAACGCACCTTTTCTTTATGCAGATCAGTGTACAGTACAGTACTCCTCTCTCCAGTACAGTACCCTCTCTCCATAATGCACTACCACCTGTCTCTGTGTCCTCAGTCAATCAATGAGCTGCATCGAGGTCCATCCTGCTCTTTCCATAGATCTGTCCTGTTGATCCATGCTGCCTGGCCTGGCAGGCCTCTCCACAGTGGAACTGCCACAGGGAGCGCACAGAGATCCTGGCCCCAGCCCAGTGCTGTATTGAGTGGGTGCTGCCTTAGTGTGCAGTCCCACACTGTATCGAGTGGGTACCTTAGTAACATTTTACCGGGACCAGCTCTACAGTATATTGTATTAACTTGGTGCCATAATGAAATGCTTCATGGTGAGTTCCCCAGCCCTACAGTATGTTACAGGGAGATATATCTAACACAAAGTATATTGAGTATGCACCATAGTCACAGCCCCAGCCCCAGCAGTGAGTGTACTGAGTGTGTGCCCAGATGGGCTCCGTCAGGCAGAAAGGCCACACAGACTATGTGGATGATATCCTGTGGATCATATCTGAGATTCACTGGAACAGGGTGTAAATCTGGACTGCTGTTAAAGGTTGTTAGTGTATTGGTGTGTGTCATGTTTGTATGTGTGTGTGTGTGTGTCTCTTGAACAGCGAGAGGAAGTTTTTGTGTGTACGACTCCTCACAGATGTTCTTGATTGTGTCTCTCCAATATCCTCCCTGACTAAGACCAAAAACATGTTCTCTGTCGTCGGGGCCTGTGGAGGCCTGGGGTGGCTGGGGGAACAGGGAACAGACCCAGTCGGGGCCTGTGGAGGCCTGGGGTGGCTGGGGGAACAGGGAACAGACCCAGCCAGGTCACCCGCGATACAAATTGGGATTAGACGTCCATCCATGTTTGAGGACGTCAGCAGATTTTGTAAAAAAAAAAAACAGCCAGTAGTGGCAACAGTGAGCTCTTGTTACCTTCAGGTAGGTTTCAGGTTTGCTAATGGATGGATGTAAGCAACTGCCTATGGTGCAGAAGGTTGCATGTTTGAATCGTGATATAAAGTTGTTGTTTTAAGCCTATCCCAAACTTTAACCCTTACCGTAACCATTCAGAGTTAATGCCTAAACTTAACCTTAAACACTTTGAAATTTGACGTTTGGAACATGAATGAATGTCTAATTCTGACATGAGACTGTGAGATCTTGTTGAGCAGACCTGTGTTTAACTAATATTTGTTTTCTTTCACATACTTTATCTGTTTGATCAAGCTTTCCTGGTGCAATGGAACCAATGGAATAATCCCAAAAATGCAAACCCTGCCCATCTGCCCACTCTGGGCAGCCTCAATCAAACGCTTTAAGTCATTTTAAAGAAAACAACTACTATTTGAACCCAGGTCTGATAGGGTAGGGAGAGGGAGAGCTAGCTGGGGGAGGGATGATTCTCACAGTGATGGAGCTGATCTTAGGTCTTGTCCTCTGAGGGTCCCTGCAAGTATTTCTGAACCAGTTTGTTTTGCTTAGTGCCTGGCCTGCTGCCATCTCCCTGGGACCTGGCCTCTATCTGTAGTGGTAGCCTATCTGGAGGCCCGAGACGTTATGGGAGACCCAGATGTTCATGTTGTTCAGTGGAACTGTGTTCTGTTCTTCCACAATTAGGCTGTACTCTGCTCTGTGTGTGTGTGTGTGTATGTGTGTGTGTGTGTGTGTGTGTTTTTGTGTGATCTCTAATCCTGTGTGGTTTGTAGGCTGGAAACAGGAAATGATGCTGGGTCGTTCTACAAAAAGAGTGCCTTTTGCGATTCGCTAACATTTTAAGTAGAAATGGTGCACCAATATTGCATTTTAAAAGCCTGTTATATTAAACGAAGTGCCCTTTATTAACATAGACCAAATTGAGAATTCAATACATCTGTCTTTCTACCCCTGAGCAAGGTAGTTAACACACTGTTGTCTGGGTGCTGTGGATGTTGATTAAGGCCCCCTGCACCTCTCTGATTCAGAGGAGTTGGGTTAAATGTGGTTGAAGGCATTCAGTTGTACAACTGACTAGGTATCCCCCTTTCCCTTGTCCAGAGATACACAAGCTTCCTTTCAAATGCTACTCCCTATTGCACTCAATAAGCTTCCATTCCCCTGTCACCTTGAATGTCTATGCATACAGGGACCTTTGAAATATTTGGATCCTTTTTTAATATCAAATTTAATTGATGGATTCAAATAAAGTATTTAAAAATCAGTGTATGTGTGCGCGTGACTGGGATTTAGTCACCAGCACCCCAGACTGTTACTTATCAGAGAACTCAGTCAGCATCCTTTATTCTGTGAATGGGAGAGACAAGAGATGGATAAGAGATGGATATGGGTGAGTGAAAACACCATTGACATATAGAGGGAGTTTATCTGAATGGACCCAGTCATCTCTGGGAGAAGGGAAGGAGGCAGAAAGGTCCGGTAGAGATACAATAGAAGTTGAGATAACACAGGGAGATAACACAGGGAGATAACACAGGGAGATAACACAGGGAGATAACACAGGGAGGCGGATCAAATGACTGAATGACTGACTGATGTCTTATATGATGTCCACCAAGCAGCATGACATCTCTCTCTCTCTCTCTCTCTCTCGCCCTCTCTCTCTCGCCCTCTCTCCCTCGCTCTCTCTCCCTCTCATAGACACTCACTTGTCTGTAATGTTTGAGACTCTCTGACCACCCAGAGGAAGGGTTAGAGTAAATAATTTAGTCATTTCTCCTTTACTATAATCCCATGGTCCTCTCCTCTCCTCCGCTCAACCTATCCTCTCCTCCATTTCTCTGTTCTATGCTCAGTTCAGTGGCCCAGTTATGGCAAGTGGGAAGAAAGGAAAATGGAAGAGGAAATGTGGTAATTTGTGCACTCATGTGAGTGTATGGGTGCTCATAAAATGGTATGTGTGTGTTTTCGTACTGTATAATGGTGTGTGTGTGCATGCGTGCATGCTATGTCTATGTGTTTGTGTGTGTTTGTTTGTGTAATGGTGTGTGTGTGTGTTTCTGGCTTGAAGCCAGTGCGTAACTCTAACCCATGAGAATCTGGCTGTAACCGGCCTACAGTGGAGCATGTCCTGACCCACAGAGAGGTCATGTAGACCAACATAGTCTTAACAAGATGGACATAGCAGACAACCAGCTCAAAATCCCAGTCATTAAAGTAAATACCATTGAGCTCATCCAGCCATGTTGATATAGAATGTCTTTGGATAATTTATTCGTCATTAATGCAAATGATAAGTGGTTTGCACTTGAGAAATCTTAGTCCAAATCAGAACTCAATTCACCAGGTTCTCTTTGCTCTCTGTTTCCAACTCAACGAGCCACGCCATTCCTCAGCCCCCTACCCCACCGCTTCACCTCTCCTCTCCTCTCCTCCCTCCCTCCCTCCCTCCCTCCCTCCCTCCCTCCCTCCCTCCCTCCCTCCCTCCCTCCCCTCTCCTGTCCTGTCCCTCCTTTCCTCTTTCCTCTCTCCTCTCCTCTCCTCTCCTCTCCCTCTCTCCTCTCCTCTCCTCTCCTCTCCTCTCCTCTCCTCTCCTCTCTCCTCTCCTCTCCTCTCCTCTCCACTCCCCCCTCCCTCCCTCCCTCCCTCCCTCCCTCCCCCTCCCTCCCTCCCTCCCTCCCCCTCCCTCCCCCTTCCCCTCTCCTGTCCTGTCCTCTCCTTTCCTCTTTTCTCTCCATACAGGAAAACAGTCCTCTGTGCCAGCCAGGGAAGAGCGTCAGCACCGAAAGGCTGGTGAGAGGAACACTGAAAGAACATGTTTGATGTCAGTGGTGGTGGTGGCGTATTTTGGGAAGTGTGGGGAACAAAAGGCCTGGGTATATTTAGCGTCCCGTCAGGAAGCAGGATAAGAGGGAGGCCGACTTTCCCACAGTCCAGGCCGGAAAAGCCAGGACACAGGGTCTGACAGCTGCTCCGCAGAGGGCCCGGGGTAGCCTGTTTGGGGACCGCTGAGGCCCCAGAGGAAGGAAAGATCATGCTGCACTCCCCCTCCTCCTCCCTTCCCTCTCTTTTCTCTCTCCTCGTTCTTTTCCAGAGAAGATGCAGAGAAGATTTATTTCATGCATGTGCGAGAACAGAAACACACACACATACACACACACACACACACACACACACACACACACACACACACACACACACACACACACACACACACACACACACACACACACACACACACACACACACACACACACACACACACACACACACACTCAGACCCCTAACAGACCAGCTGAAGAGTTTTCTTCCAAGACTGCATCCTTGAGGGAGCGGAGGAGGACTGTGGGAATCATTGCTGTCTGTCCCACACTGATTATTCTTTGGACATGGAGGGTGTATGTTAACAAATATACATGTAAACCATTCTGGATAAATACAGTATCATCTGACCATTGTCCACAGTCTCTGTTGGTTCAAGGAATTGACATTACAGGTGTTTCCTTATTTGCTCTCCTCTTACTATCTGCACTGATCTTAAAACACAGGAAGGGTGAAATAAATGTGCTGGATGCCTTCTCTCTCCACCTGTCCAGGTCTTGGGGAGAGGAAATTAGGAGAGTCAAATTAAGACTGTTGACATGCAGCCTTGATCAGGAAGTTAAGTTGCTTTCTGTTGCTCTCAGCTCATGTACGGGACAGAAGTTTTTAGTGGGATATGTCTCCCCCTGGTGGGGTTGAGAACTGCCCAGACTCAGTTTTCATCATAATCCTGGACTTCAGAATGGGAATAAATAAGGTGACATTTTAAATTAGTTATACTTTCCCTCCAAAGGTGAAAGGTTAAGAACATTGTTGATCATGATAATAGGCTTCAGTCAGGGTTGTGTCTGGATTGAGTACACCTGGCCAAAAGTTGCATGTTCTAGTTAAGTCAGGGACAACTGTAGAATTTTAGCTAACCCTAACCCTTTTCCTAACCTCAACCTGATTATCCTAACCTGCTACGTTAATTCTCATAACCTGCTACGTTAATTCTCATAACCTGCTGCGTTAGTTCTCCTAACTTGCTACATAAAGTCACTTCTGTCCATAGCTGTTGGACATATTGGATTTGGTCATAAACGAAAGCGAGGCTAGCGTGGGAAAAATCTGGAAGTCAAGTTGACAATTCAAAACAATGGCAGTCAGATGGACAAGAAACTTGTGAAATGTTCCACCGATAAATTTGATAACTATTGATAAATGGACAGATGAAGCACACGGGTGCTGAAAGCCTATTGACATCATTTTAAAATCATCAACAACATCCATCAATAATTTTACTACTGTGATAAACATGGATTCAGGTGTTATATAAGACAGAGCAACAGAGTGAATACCACCATTCACCACAGATCTGACCCATCAATAATGTTGGCCTGCCATAGAGCTAGATAGAGGACTTTTGCTGTGGATTGTTGGGGCCAGAACATAATTACAAATAATTTGTAGACTGTAAATTGACCGCAAGAACCCCAAACAGATATAATACTTGACTAAAACATAGACGATCACCTGTCTCTATTATGCGTGGGAATACTTGGGAAAAGATCTGTCTTTTATGTCAAATGCAAACATTATTATTTCCTTGCTAAATATCAATAAAACCACCCGCGGGCCTGCCCCTAGTTGTGGAACCCTGCATTATCGCGTCTGTGACAGCATGGGGAGCGCCAATGAGGCAAAAACCCATAGGAATCCCCACGCAGTTGACCATGCCCCACGAGCTGCCTATGCTAAAAGTGCCTTTTGGCCACTAGAGGCCTCTATAATTCTCTATGAGGCCTACTGATAGACGCTCCAGTTTACAGAATGGTCAGGAGTCTATCATTGTAGGCCAGCATTTCCAAAATAGTTTTCCCCCCTAGTACTACACAGCTGATTCAAATAATCTAAGCTTGATAATGAGTTGATTATTTTAATCGGCTGTGTAGTGCTAGGGCAAAACAAAATGTGCACCTCTTGGGGTCTCCGGGACAGAGTTTGGGAAATGTAGTTGTAGGCATTAGAGCACCTTGACAGAAAGGGCAACATTGTCGATTATTGTCGGAACTGATCAACACATGCATTGGCTTTTTTTCTTAGTTTAGAGTTAGGGCTAGTATAAATGTTAAGGTTAATGATAAATTAAGTTGATGGTGACTGGCCTTGAGTGCGTATAATACTTCAGACGAACACAGGGTGGCAGTGTTGCAGCACTTTTACCTCATCAACAAGCAGCTCAGAAAGCAGTAGTAGGCTGTTGGCCCTTTTAATGAATATATAAAGTTGCCACTTTATAGAGATGTAGAATCAGTAGTGGTAAAGTAAAATCATTTATATATATATATATATATATATATATATATATATATATATATATATAGTCTCCTATTTGGCTGCATTTACACACAGGCAGATCTTTTTTTCACTTATTGGTCTTTTGACCAATTAGCTCAGCTTTGAAAAAGATCTGACATGAAAAGATCTGATGTGATTGGTCAAAGAACAACTAGCGGAAAACATGTCAGAATTGTGCTCCATGTGTAAACGCAGCCTTGGAGTGTTAGCTTAGCATGAGGCTATCATTGATTCACAGAAACAAATTTGTCATGTTTAAAAAAAAATATCCGGCTATTTGTACCTTTAGAACACATAATGTACACTACATGACCAAATGTATGTGGACACTTGCTTGTCGAACATCTCATTCCAAAATTGTGGGCATTAATATGGAGTTGGTCCCCCCTTTGCTGCTATAACAGCCTCCACTCTCCTGGGAAGGCTTTCCACTAGATGTTGGAACATTGCTGCGGGGACTTGCTTCCATTCAACCACAAGAGTATTAGTGAGGTCGGGCACTGATGTTGGGTGATTAGGCCTGGCTTGCAGTCGGCGTTCCAATTCATCCCAAAGGAGTTTGATGGGGTTGAGGTCAGGGCTCTGTGCAGGCCAGTCAAGTTCTTCCACACCGATCTCGACAAACCATTTCTGTATGGACCTTGCTTTGTGCATGGGGGCATTGTCATGTGCTGATTTTGCTTCCATAGGCAGTTTAGAACTCGATAGTGAGTGTTGCTACACGCTTCAGCAGTCGACAGTACCCGTTCTGTGAGCTTGTGTGGCCTACCACTTCACGGCTGAGCTGTTGTTGCTACTAGACGTTTCCACTTCACAATAACAGCACTTACAGTTAACTGGGGCAACTCTAGCAGGGCAGAAATTTGACGAACTGACTTGTTGGAAAGGTGGCATCCTTTGATGTTGCCATGTTGAAAGTCACGGAGCTCTTCAGTAAGGCCATTCTACAGCCACTGTTTGTTTGAGTTTGAGTTTATTTTATTTTGACAAGGACAGTGCACATTAATCAACGTTTCAGTAAAAGTGACGGTTTTAGCCAGCCGGCTTAATTTTCAACCGCAGTCCCTGGGCAGGTTATTAAAAACAATTACAATATAGAAAATCATTGAGCAGTGAGCACACGCAGAGCAACATAGAACAAGCAAGACATAGCATACAGACAGAACAACATAGAACAAAAAGCAGCAAGACAAAATTCATAACAACAACAAAGTGTTTCCACAGCTGACAAGATACAGACAACATTATTGTTCACAAATCTGATTGACCTTTAGCCATGTCTTCATGCATTTTGTGAAAGTGTGATATGTGGTGCAGTTATGTGTGTCTGATGGCAGTGCATTCCAGACATGGGAAGCTCTCACAGAGAAAGCGGATTTACTAAAGGTGCTTTTCCTTAAGGGAACTATACAGTCATCTCTCATGGCAGACCTTGTCGCATCTTGAATACAAGACATGCGTTGGTGTATTGCACAAGATTTTCCCAACTCAGGAGCTCATGCTTTCTAAGGATGTAACAGTGATGATGGCTATTAGGCTTCCTATCAAGCACTTTGAAGGCTGTTTGTAGACAGACTGAATAGGTTTTAATGTTGTACAGCAAACTTGGGCCCAACTAGTCAAGCAGTATGTTAAGTGGGGGAGTATCATAGATTTGAAGTACAGTTTTACTACCTATGTAGTCAAACAATTTCGTATAAATCAGAAATTAGCTAGGTTGGATTTGGTAATCTGAATGACCTTTTTCACATGCTTTTTAAAAGAGAGGTTGGAATCAAGTATGAGGCCACCTGGAGCTTCTTCCCTGACACATAGACATCTGGCTCAATAGCATCTGTTGCCCTCTTTGTGAAGAACATGCAAACAGTTTTTTTTTCACATTGAGATGCAAACACTAGTCACTGAGCTACTTTGTAACCTGGACAGTAGTGAGTTCTTGTGCAGCTTGTTGTTTGCTCTTTGCATGCCCATATATAACTGTATCATCTGCATACATTTGAACTTCAGACCCAGTACAGACAGAAGGCAGATTAATGTACAGGCTGAACAGGAGGGGCCCCAGTATTGACCCTTGGGGCACGCCCACATCATAGCTAAGAGTGGGCGACAGCTCATTGCTCACTCTGACACACTGAGTTCTGCCTTCAAGGTATGATTTCATCCATCTCAAGGCATCGGGGGAAAAGTTGAACTTGGACAATTTTGTGATGAGAATCTCATGGTTAACAGTATCAAAAGCATTCCTTAGGTCCAGAAACACAGCCCCAACAATGCCCCCTTTGTCCATCTTGAAAGCAGTTGTCTATGGAGATCGATTTTATGCACCTGTCAGCAACGAGTGTGACTGAAATAGCCTAATCCACTAATTTGAAGGGGTGTCCACATACTTTTGTATATACAGTGGCAAGAAAAAGTATGTGAACCCTTTGAAAATACTTGGATTTCTGCATAAATTGGTCATAAAATTTGATCTGATCTTCATCTAGTTCACAACAATAGACAAACACAGTCTGCTTAAACTAATAACACACAAACAACTATACGTTTTCATGTCTTTACTGAACACACTGTGTAAACATTCACAGTGCAGGGTGGAAATAGTATGTTAACCCTTGGATTTAATAACTGGTTGACCCTCCTTTGGCAGCAATAACCTCAATCAAACGTTTTCTGTAGTGGCGGATCAGACCTGCACAACCGTCAGGAGGAATTTTGGACCATTCCTCTTTACAAAACTGTTTCAGTGCAGCAATATTCTTGGGATGTCTGGTGTGAACCGCTCTCTTGAAATCATACCACAGCATCTCAATCAGGTTGAGGACAAGACTAACTGGGCCACTCCAGAAGGCGTATTTTCTTCTGTTGAAGCCATTCTGTTTTTGATTTACTTCAGTGTTTTGGGTTGTTGTCCTGTTGCGTCACGAAACTTCTGTTGAGCTTCAATTGGCGGATGGATAGCTTTACATTCTCCTGCAAAAGGTCTTGATAAATTTGGGAATTCATTTTTCCGTTGATGACAACAAGCTGTTCATGGCCTGAGGAACCAAAGCAGCCCCAATCCATGATGCTCCCTCCACCATACTTTACAGTTGGGATGAGGTTTTGATGTTGGTGTGCTGTACCTTTTTTCCTCCACACATAGTGTTGTGTGTTCCTTCCAAACAACTCAACTGTAGTTTCATCTGTCCACAGAATATTTTGCCACTACTGGAAATCCAGGTGCACTTTTGCAAACTTCAGACGTGCAGCATTGTTTTTTTTGGGGACACGTGACCCCTTTTTTCTTCCGTGGTGCCCTCCCATGAACACCATACTTGTTTAGTGTTTTAAGTATCGTAGACTCATCAACAGAGATGTTAGCATGTTCCTGAGATTTCTGTAATTCTTTAGCTGACACTCTAGGATTCTTCTTAACCTTTTTGAATATTCTGCGCTGTGCTCTTGCAGTCATCTTTGCAGGACGGCCACTCCTAGGGAGAGTAGCAACAGTGCTGAACTTTCTCCATTAATAGACAATTTGTGGACTGATGAACATCAAGGCTTTTAGAAACACTTTTGTAATGCTTTCCTGCTTTATGCAAGTCAAAAATTCTTAATCTTAGGTCTTCAGAGATCTCTTTTGTTCGAGGCATGGTTCACATCAGGCAATGATTCTTGTGAATAGCAAACTCAAATTTTGTGTGTTTTTTATAGGGCAAGGCAGCTCTAACCAACATCTCCAATCTCGTCTTATTGACTGGACTCCAGGTTAGCTGACTCCTGACTAGCTTTTGGAGAAGTCATTAGCCTAGGGGTTCACATACTTTTTCCAACCTACACAGGGAATGCTTAAATTATGTATTCAATATAGACAAGAAAAATACAATAATTTGTGTGTTATTAGTTTAAGCACACTATGGTTGTCTATTGTTGTGACTTAGATGAATATCAGATCAATTTTGATGACCAATTTATGCAGAAATACAGGTAGAAACTATTACACTTAACGGAACGACTTGATTAGTGTAGTGTCAACAACGCAGCCAATGCCAACTAGCCTACTTAGTCAACAACGCAGCCTCTGCCAGCTAGCCTACTTCAGCAGTACTGTATCATTTTAATCATTTTAGTCAATAAGATTCTTGCTACGTAAGCTTAACTCTCTGAACACTCGTGACGTGTAGTCCACTTGTCATTCCAATCTCCTTTGCATTAGCGTAGCCTCTTGTGTAGCCTGTCAACTATGTGTCTGTCTATCCCTGTTCTCTCCTCTCTGCACAGACCATACAAACGCTCCACACCGCGTGGCCGCGGCCACCCTAATCTGGTGGTCCCAGCGCGCACGACCCACGTGGAGTTCCAGGTCTCCGGTAGCCTCTGGAACTGCCGATCTGCGGCCAACAAGGCAGAGTTCATCTCCGCCTATGTCTCCCTCCAGTCCCTCGACTTCTTGGCACTGACGGAAACATGGATCACCACAGACAACACTGCTACTCCTACTGCTCTCTCTTCGTCTGCCCACGTGTTCTCGCACACCCCGAGAGCTTCTGGTCAGCGGGGTGGTGGCACCGGGATCCTCATCTCTCCCAAGTGGTCATTCTCTCTTTCTCCCCTTACCCATCTGTCTATCGCCTCCTTTGAATTCCATGCTGTCACAGTTACCAGCCCTTTCAAGCTTAACATCCTTATCATTTATCGCCCTCCAGGTTCCTCGGAGAGTTCATCAATGAGCTTGATGCCTTGATAAGCTCCTTTCCTGAGGACGGCTCACCTCTCACAGTTCTGGGCGACTTTAACCTCCCCACGCCTACCTTTGACTCATTCCTCTCTGCCTCCTTCTTTCCACTCCTCTCCTCTTTTGACCTCACCCTCTCACCTTCCCCCTACTCACAAGGCAGGAAATACGCTCGACCTCATCTTTACTAGATGCTGTTCTTCCACTAACCTCGTTGCAACTCCCCTCCAAGTCTCCGACCACTACCTTGTATCCTTTTCCCTCTCGCTCTCATCCAACACTTCCCACACTGCCCCTACTCGGATGGTATCGCGCCGTCCCAACCTTCGCTCTCTCTCCCCGCCACTCTCTCCTCTTCCATCCTATCATCTCTTCCCTCTGCTCAAACCTTCTCCAACCTATCTCCTGATTCTGCCTCCTCAACCCTCCTCTCCTCCCTTTCTGCATCCTTTGACTCTCTATGTCCCCTATCCTCCAGGCCGGCTCGGTCCTCCCTCCCGCCTCCGTGGCTCGACGACTCATTGCGAGCTCACAGAACAGGGCTCCGGGCAGCCGAGCGGAAATGGAGGAAAACCGCCTCCCTGCGGACCTGACATCCTTTCACTCCCTCCTCTCTACATTTTCCTCTTCTCTCTCTGCTGCTAAAGCCACTTTCTACCACTCTAAATTCCAAGCATCTGCCTCTAACCCTAGGAAGCTCTTTGCAACCTTCTCCTCCCTCCTGAATCCTCCTCCCCTCCCCCCCTCCTCCCTCTCTGCAGATGACTTCGTCAACCATTTTGAAAAGAAGGTCGACGACATCCGATCCTCGTTTGCTAAGTCAAACGACACCGCTGGTTCTGCTCACACTGCCCTACCCTGTGCTCTGACCTCTTTCTCCCCTCTCTCCAGATGAAATCTCGCGTCTTGTGACGGCCGGCCGCCCTACAACCTGCCCGCTTGACCCTATCCCCTCCTCTCTTCTCCAGACCATTTCCGGAGACCTCCTCCCTTACCTCACCTCGCTCATCAACTCATCCCTGACCGCTGGCTACGTCCCTTCCGTCTTCAAGAGAGCGAGAGTTGCACCCCTTCTGAAAAAACCTACACTCGATCCCTCCGATGTCAACAACTACAGACCAGTATCCCTTCTTTCTTTTCTCTCCAAAACTCTTGAACGTGCCGTCCTTGGCCAGCTCTCCCGCTATCTCTCTCAGAATGACCTTCTTGATCCAAATCAGTCAGGTTTCAAGACTAGTCATTCAACTGAGACTGCTCTTCTCTGTATCACGGAGGCGCTCCGCACTGCTAAAGCTAACTCTCTCTCCTCTGCTCTCATCCTTCTAGACCTATCGGCTGCCTTCGATACTGTGAACCATCAGATCCTCCTCTCCACCCTCTCCGAGTTGGGCATCTCCGGCGCGGCCCACGCTTGATTGCGTCCTACCTGACAGGTCGCTCCTACCAGGTGGCGTGGCGAGAATCCGTCTCCACACCACGTGCTCTCACCACTGGTGTCCCCAGGGCTCTGTTCTAGGCCCTCTCCTATTCTCGCTATACACCAAGTCACTTGGCTCTGTCATAACCTCACATGGTCTCTCCTATCATTGCTATGCAGACGACACACAATTAATCTTCTCCTTTCCCCTTCTGATGACCAGGTGGCGAATCGCATCTCTGCATGTCTGGCAGACATATCCGTGTGGATGACGGATCACCACCTCAAGCTGAACCTCGGCAAGACGGAGCTGCTCTTCCTCCCGGGGAAGGACTGCCCGTTCCATGATCTCGCCATCACGGTTGACAACTCCATTGTGTCCTCCTCCCAGAGCGCTAAGAACCTTGGCGTGATCCTGGACAACACCCTGTCGTTCTCAACTAACATCAAGGCGGTGGCACGTTCCTGTAGGTTCATGCTCTACAACATCCGCAGAGTACGACCCTGCCTCACACAGGAAGCGGCGCAGGTCCTAATCCAGGCACTTGTCATCTCTCGTCTGGATTACTGCAACTCGCTGTTGGCTGGGCTCCCTGCCTGTGCCATTAAACCCCTACAACTCATCCAGAACGCCGCAGCCCGTCTGGTGTTCAACCTTCCCAAGTTCTCTCACGTCACCCCGCTCCTCCGCTCCCTCCACTGGCTTCCAGTTGAAGCTCGCATCCGCTACAAGACCATGGTGCTTGCCTACGGAGCTGTGAGGGGAACGGCACCTCAGTACCTCCAGGCTCTGATCAGGCCCTACACCCAAACAAGGGCACTGCGTTCATCCACCTCTGGCCTGCTCGCCTCCCTACCACTGAGGAAGTACAGTTCCCGCTCAGCCCAGTCAAAACTGTTCGCTGCTCTGGCCCCCAATGGTGGAACAAACTCCCTCACGACGCCAGGACAGCGGAGTCAATCACCACCTCCGGAGACACCTGAAACCCCACCTCTTTAAGGAATACCTAGGATAGGATAAAGTAATCCCTCTCACCCCCTCCCCTGAAAAGATTTAGATGCACTACTGTTCCACTGGAGGTCATAAGGTGAATGCACCAATTTGTAAGTCGCTCTGGATAAGAGCGTCTGCTAAATGACTTAAATGTAAATGTAAATGTTAATTCCAAAGGGTTCACATACTTTTTATTGCCACGGTATAGTGTATATATATTCTGTTTCTATCTGTATATGCAAAATAAAAATGTTAAAGCTAACAGTATTGATGTAGCAGAATAGTGTTTATTAATGTGAGCATGTCTGTGTATGACATTGTTTCAGAATGTAACTTTTTTTGTGAATGTGAAATTCTCAATGAGTAAGTTATGTGTGTGACCTATAGTATCAGTGAAGTTGGTGGGGCCCTAAGGGACTGCAGTGTGCTGTCCTACACTGTCCCTGTTCCAGACGCTGCCAGGTTATCGCAGACCTTACCCCCTCCTCAGCTGATGTCACACTGTGGGAGTGACAGCTAGCCTCCCTCAGTGCCTTTTATTGATCAGGCACAGGCTCTGACAGCAGATGCCCCATCCCAGAGAGAGAGAGAGAGAGTGTGTGTGTGTGTGTGTGTGTGTGTGTGTGTGTGTGTGTGTGTGTGTGTGTGTGTGTGTGTGTGTGTGTGTGTGTGTGTGTGTGTGTGTGTGTGTGTGTGTGTGTGTGTGTGTGTGTGTGTGTGTGTGTGTGTGTGTGTGTGTGTGTGTGTGTGTGTGTGAGTGAGTGAGTGAGTGAGTGAGTGAGTGAGTGAGTGAGTGAGTGAGAGAGAAACTGTGTGTGTAGTTCCACAGAGGGTGCTATCCACCTATTATCCCCAAGAGGACCACAGAGGCAGACCAGCGGATCGATAAGGGGGACTACAGGAACAGGAGAGTTAGGAGACAGGCCCTCTCTGATAGGGTGACCCAGGGCCAGGCCACGGGTAACTCTCTGTTGGTGATGATTAGACACAGTCAAGGCTAGAGCTCGATGATAGCCACACGATAGCAGTTTCCTGTGCTATTATTTTATACTGTATTTCTATCACCAAAGCAAGCTTCTGATATTGTGGATAGAGAGCAATCATTCTTATAAGAATGACAGAGAACACATGTAGATGCATGTGCACACACAGCTGAGTACTCTATACCTGTTCTCACTCAATCATCCCTCCTGCCTCTCCTTGTCATATGTAGGCTCCATTAGCTCAGTGAGTCAGTGTGTTGATGGCGAACTGAGCCTCTATGAAGCACAAGACAGCCCCATAGGATTCCTTTGATCTCCTGGTGTTGTGTTGTCAGCATCCACACATCAATTCAGAAGACCTGTGGTGCTGAGTTGGTCAAAGGGGAAATCTGGGATTGCTACATCCATTTTGGATTTGCAATAATGATATATATGTCATTTACCTATTGATTTTTAAAAAGAATATAACTTATAAATGTCTCATGAGCTTCGTTCAATTGTTCCCCATCAGAACCCAACACATAAACTTGTTTTACTCCATTGTCTGTAAACAATGTAATTGTTAACAAATACTTTATAGCCTCAAAACATGGTTAAGATTATAATTTGGATATCATGGATGGTCATTGCTTGTACGTTTGTCTATGAATTTGACAGAGTTGTTACCTTTCTCCAGTTCCATCCCTCTGCTTTTTACAAGGCGGAGTGAACAATGAATGGACAGGTCTGAATCCTACTCACTCATACATGTACACGGATCAAGTGCTACCTTCTTGATAACAACCACACCGTTTTGATCAAGTCATTATTACTATACAAGTTACTATTGTACTGTAATGTATCACATGTGATTCGTAAATAAAGTTAGCATTCGTATCATGATCATTGTTATTATTCCTGATGGCCGCGCCAATGTAACGTAGCCTTATGGATGTTTCCCGTGGAATCTGAAAATGAAAAACAAGTTGATTTCTGCCTCTGTGGGTCTGGTTCTGCTGGGATTAGAAACTCAGACAGACAGGCATGGTTCTCTTTGATGGATTGGTAACTCAGTCGTGTCCAGCGCCATCAAAGGGCTGTAATCATTACATCAGAGCTGCAACACTTTTGATGACCATCTGACTTCTGCTTTTGGAGACATCCGTCTCACAACCCAGAGGAGCTCTCTAACCCTCTAATTGTGAAGACATACAGTAGAGAGCCCACAAACAGAGATATGGTTCAAGTGCATACATAATCATAAATGTAACATCCTTCAAAGAGCTGTGTGATAGTGGCTTATCTCACTGTTCGTGATAGTCCATTTTTGTACTGTTTTATCTACTAACACTTGAAGTCCTCTCATTGAGTTGTTTTCCTGTGATTAGAGTCTTTGTCCTCCTGACAACATTTTGATGATCACTACCCCATCACACAACAAGACATGAAGAAGAAGAAATGTGTGTTTTTTCAGAGGAGGCAAAGCTGTTTTAGAGAAATCAGAAACATTTGAGAGAGACCAAAACCTTGGAGACAGGAGACGGGGAGAAGAGTGTGTGAGTGTGATAAAGAAGTGTAATATCAGAAGGATTTATTTATTTTCCAACAAGGGAGGGGGAGAAATTGTTGGGTGAGTTTAAGCATGGAGGTACTGAGGGAGTTCAAGGCCAATGAATTTAAAAAGCACAAAAAAGTCAGAGTGAATATTTTTTTTTTCACTATCAATCCTCAAAATGAATTAGATTTTTTTGGAGGGTGGAGGGAAAGAAATAGTTGATTTCTCTCTTTTTATTTTCTTTCTTTTTCAACAGATGTAGAAATGATTGAATCCCCAACTGGGCTCATTATCTGCGTCCTCCTGAGGCGGTGGGTAGAGGGGGGTGGGGGGGAGGTGGGGGGAGGTCTTAAAGCCACGATTCAAACATGATTTGTATTAAAGCCAACAATCTCTCTCACTTGAGTATGAAATTACTGAAAACCTTGGGTATAAAGAAGGAAGAGATGTCACGAAAATAGAATTGTTTCTGATGCTGTAAATCCCAGCGAAGATCATGCAGAGGCCTACGCCAACTAAGATGCAAGTAAAATACACATATTGTTTTAACATTATGATCACTGTCAAGGGTCGCACACGTCTCACCAAAACTCCCGTTCATCTACCGATTGTTCAGCACACTGTGTTTAAGGGACTACCCACTGGTAGAAGTCTGACTGATGACATTTTCGCACAATTCTACATGTAAAATCGAATTGCACTAGTTTTCGCAAATTACGGCCGGCACTCTGTTCAGAGGTGCTAAGTACACTCGGCCGGCACTCTGTTCAGAGGTGCTAAGTACACTCTGCCGGCACTCTGTTCAGAGGTGCTAAGTACACTCGGCCGGCACTCTGTTCAGAGGTGCTAAGTACACTCGGCCGGCACTCTGTTCAGAGGTGCTAAGTACACTCGGCCGGCACTCTGTTCAGAGGTGCTAAGTACACTCGGCCGGCACTCTGTTCAGAGGTGCTAAGTACACTCGGCCGGCACTCTGTTCAGAGGTGCTAAGTACACTCGGCCGGCACTCTGTTCAGAGGTGCTAAGTACACTCGGCCGGCAAATGCTTTTGGTGTGTCTGAGCCGTTAGCTTTTATATTTATTTTTTCTAAAGAAGGATTCAGTTGTGGTTTTGAGTGTTTTGACACTGCACAGAAAGCACAAAACATTCTGGTCTTTTAGGGTCCTATTATAACTCTCCCAACAAACATGATTCCCAGTATTATCGTAAACCCTGAGCGCTTGTCAACAGTCATTTACATAAACAATTAAAACGGGGGTTGCAGTTGATTTTAATGGTGATACATTATTTGAAAATCATTTTCTGTTGTACACCACTCTCATTAGTGTAGGTGCTGCCCTTTGGAGATAAGTATTCAGTCAATTATTAGTGAATATGTTGTGTTGTGTAGTAGTCCTGTGTTGTTACTAACACACATAGGGTTTCTTTGATGACTGAGCCTATTCCTAGGGGAGGCCATACAGTTGTGTGTGTATGTGTGTGTGTGTGTTTGTGTGTGTGTGTGTGTGTGTGTGTGTGTGTGTGTGTGTGTGTGTGTGTGTGTGTGTGTGTGTGTGTGTGTGTGTGTGTGTGTGTGTGTGTGTGTGTGTGTGTGTGTGTGTGTGTGTGTGTGTGTGTGAGAGAGAGAGAGAGAGAATAATGAGGGCTTTGTTTTTGCCTGTTTGTTAATGGTTATTGTTTAACCTTACAAATCCATCTTCAGCAGCAGCACACATATCCCTGTGTCTTTTCCTCTCCTCTGTCTGCTGTAGCGAGAGAGGGGGATTGACACAGCTCTCAAACAGCCAAATAAAAACATTAAACTGACGTGACACGAGGCTTCCGCTGGCATCCGCATCGCCACTCCTCTTTGATCCAAACACCACTTCTCTGGCAGAAAGACACACAAGAGGGAGAGCGAGAGATGAGAGAGAGAGATGGAGAGAGAGAGATGGAGAGGGAGAAAAGGAGGGGGAAAGGGGCCTCTGTCTCATTCCAGCACTCATAGTAGAACTGAAAGCAGCCCCTGGCTTAAAACATGTGGAAGAGGAGGAAAGGAGGAGGATAAAGGAAGGAGGAGGAGGTGGAGGCGGAGGAATGGAAATTACTGTAATATCCTGAGAGTGGAGGGTGTTTAGCTTGAAGTATGTTGACAAGGGGAGTCGAGAGTGGTCCGTGACCGTTGCTGAGCCCAGGTGAGTGTGATCCTCTCCGCAGGAGCTCCCTCCATTCCTGTCTGTCTGTGCTAGGCTGAATCTACCCCAACTCTCTTACCCAAAACACTCAACCCTTTCGTACACCCCTAAACTCTTTCCCCCATCCACTCCTCTCACCCCCTCTTTCCCTCTCTCCACCCCTCCCCGTCTCAACCCTGAAGTGAGGCACATGTAAGGGAGAGAGATGGATAAAGAGGGAAGGAACTGCCTCACGTCCCACTCCCTCCTCCTCCCCTCTCTCTCTATCTCCCTTCTCTCTGTCTCTCCCACCTCACGTCTCATCCCCTCCCATTTGTTTCAACGAATAAAGAGCTTTGAAGAGGAGAAAAAGAGCATATCGATTGGCCCTCTGAAAGATGCAGGCCTAGCTCATCCAGCCTAGCCGCATTGTGAGTGCAGCCCCTCAACGATCAATACCCCCGGATGAGGAGAGGGGGAGGAGGGGATGGGAGAGGAGAGGGAGAAATCCCCATCTTCATGAACTGGGGGTTTACAGGGACTTCCAGAGGAAGGTTGGGATGACGAGAGGAAAGGCAGAGAGAGAGGGAGTAAATGGATTGATTGACAGGTGGAGAAACTGGATGGAGAAAAAGAAAGAGAGAGAGAAGGATGGGCAGATTGCGTGGGAGAGAGAGACGGAGACTGAACAAAACAGAGAGAGGGAAAAAAAGAGAAAGCAAAAAAAGAAGAGAGAAACAGAAACAAGCCACTAGTCATGAATCTTAGACCAATGCATCTTGACTGGTGACATCTGTCTTTTCTCAGGGACAGACAGCGTGTCAGTCTCCCAGCAGTGTAAGTGTCTAAGTGGACGAGACACAGCAGGATATGAGGTATCACCATGAAAAGAGAAACCCCCTAAAGCAGCAGAGTGTGGAACAGGAATGACCCCCGGTTGGAGGATTATGACTTTATCCCCCAGCTAATGAGAGAGGATCAGCAGTGAATTGCTCTCCAAATCAATAAACAGACAGATAATAACGCCCAGGCCTTTACAGGCTTAGCACAGGATCACAGCAGAGAGAGGGAGGCCAGGCTTTCATGAAGACAGGCCCAAGCTGGTGGACATTATCTGGGATAAGAGGAGGATAGGGTCCCCCGGGAGCATGGGGCCCTCAGTCCTCTTTTATGCCACATGCACGCTAGTACACTCATGCACGCACTCACACACACGGACCCGGTTCAATATCTCCAAGGTCTTTTATATGATGATTCCAATATTCAGTGTATGAGCAAAACAGAGCGGTCTGACACCCAATCACAGAAGGTATTCAGATTGGATGTGTGCATATGGTAAGTGGTGACAGCTCAGTGTGTGAGAGAGCAAACATCCCCTTGACTGTCCCTGTCTTTGTTGTCTGTGTGGATAGATGTGTCAATCCCTGTCCATCTCAGGGGCCCTGCTGCTTGATAAAGCCTTAATCACACCAGGCAGCCACACGGCCAGCCCCGAGACTCGGCAAACACCATCTCCTTTTGGCAAACAGCCTCTTCTCCTTGTCCCCAACCTGGGTCGGGAGGGGGGGGGAGACCCCGCGGGGGTTAAACTCTTTCAGATCATGTACACATAATAAGCCTTGTTAATATTCATGGTTTTTCAGGTACAGCGAAGGTTAAATTTTACTTACTTTTCAAATCTCATTACTAATACATGGCGCCAATAAGAATATTCAAAGCTGCTGGGTGACCAAAGGTTGATGAGATCCCTACCTTTCCACTGACATTTAAACACATTACCATTTTAGCCCCTTCCTCTCAATCGCAGCCACAGAATAAATTGCTGGCTAATCACAGCTCACCCGGGCTTCTCTGACAGTCCGAGTGTTCCGAGAGGAATGATGATATTCCAGACAAAGGGGCCATTAGGACTCTCATTATGTGGAGTCTTTCCACGGAGAGAAAGAGAGGAGGAAGAGGAAAGTGTGAGGAGAGATGGAAATGTGACATTTGAAATTCACTCAACAATGTCCTCTAAATCCATGTCCTTAAAGAGCTCAGGGCATTTCTGTTTATTTCAACCTGATCAACATCCATCGGTCTATAACCCAGTTTGTTCTATTAACAACTTGATTTGTTTTGTGTGTTTAGTAAACTATGGGAGAACCAGTGCGCGCTAAGCTTTGTTTGGTTCTTATGTTAAGATCTACGATTAACAATCCCGCAGCAATTCGAGCTATTTTATTAGGATCCCCATTAGTTGCTGGAAAAGCAGCAGCTCCTCTTCCTGGGGTCCAACACAAAACATAAAACATGACATAATACAGATCATTAATAGACAAGAACAACTCCAGGACATAACTACATTAAAAAAGGCACACGTAGCCTACATATCAATACAAACACACAAGCTATCTAGGTGAAATAGGGGAGAGACGTTGTGCTGTGAGGTGTTGCTTTATCTGTTTTTATTTAACCAGGTGTGCTGTTTATTTGACCAATATGAGGTGCAACAGAGTTCCATGCAATAATGTCTATATAATACTGTACACTTTCTTGAATTTGTTCTGGGTTTGGGGCCTGTGAAAAGACCCCTGGTGGCATGTCTGGTGGGGTAAGTGTGTGTGTCAGTGCTGTATGTAAGCTGGCTATGCAAACAATTTGGGATTTTCAATACATGAAGGTTTCTTATAAAAATAACAAGTGATGCAGTCAATCTCTCCTCAATTCTTAGCCAGGAGAGACTGGCATGCATAGTATTTATATCAGCCCTCTGATTACAATGAAGAGCAAGACGTGCTGCTCTGTTATGGGCCAGCTGCAGCTTAACAAGGTCTTTCCTTGCAGCCCTCGACCACTCGACTGGACAATAATCAAGATAAGATAAAACTAGAGCCTGCAGGACTTGTTTTTTGGAGTGTGGTGTCAAAAAAGCAGAGCATCTCTTTATTACGGACAGACCTCTCCCCAACTTTACAACCATTGAATCTATATGTTTTGACCATGACAGTTTACAATCTAAGGTAACACCAAGTAATACATATCAGTGACACTGCTATGATTTCCCAGTATCTATATATTTGGCAGTCCTCTTCCAGCTCGTATCCGCCTAGTATTTGATCAGAAATGATATAATATCAATGCATACCTGAAGGTCCTTATTTCAAAGAAATCAACATCTGTTCAGTCCAGTAGCTGTATTTCCTCTGCCTCACAGTGTCTAAGCCCTACTGTAGGTGTGAGCGCCTGCAGAGCTCCTCAGGTGTGTGTGTGTCAGGTCCCTCCCATGTGGTTGTGAGAGACCCCTCCAGTGGTTTAGGTGAACAAACAGAGACAAAACTCTCCCCATCAGCCTCTATCAGGATCACAGGTATCTGACAACGAGCTGACTGTAGCCCTCAGGCACTCAGCAGCACGACAGAGAGGAGAGGAGAGAGGAGAGAGGAGAGGGGAGAGGAGACAGGAGAGGGGAGAGGAGAGAGGAGAGAGGAGAGAAGAGAAGAGAGGAGAGAGGAGAGAGAAGAGAGGAGAGAGGAGAGAGGAGAGAAGAGAGAAGAGAGGAGAGAGGAGAGAGGAGACAGGAGAGGGGAGAGGAGAGAGGAGAGAGGAGAGAAGAGAAAAGAGGAGAGAGGAGAGAGGAGAGAAGAGAGGAGAGAGGAGAGAGGAGACAGGGAAGAGGCAGGTGACATATCAGGAGACACACACAACAAGAAGGTACTATGGCTGGAGTTAAAAAAGACACACAAGCACGTCAAGTTTGTAAACTTGCTATTATTAGTTTACTTTTGTGCCCATTTGCTCATCTTAGGTTATCTATGAGTATTTAAAATGTGTTCGCAGAACAAGATGTTTCTTCAAACTTGAATGACGGGTGTTTGTGTTTAGAAGTGTGTATGTGTGGTTGTGTGTGAGGGGTTGGGCAGAACACCACAATTATCTTGCGTCAATACGTCTCAGTTGAGCTCACATTAAACAGATCAAAGTGAAGCCAACATCACATCAACAGTCCTGAAGAGAAAGAAGTTTGGGGAGGGGATGCTATCCTGTCCATAACGTCCCTCATTTCCCCTCTCCATCCCTCCACCCCTCCTCTCCTCTCTGGTCCCTCTTTGGCTGTTTGTCACTAAATGAAACCCACAGACTGACAGGCCAATATTTAAGTCTTTAAAATGACTAACAGCAAATTAATTTTTCATCCTTTCTTATCTGTAAATGATAGGCTGTGGGTCTTCCCAGACCCAGTTCTCTCCCTGCGGGCAACTCCTGCAACCCGGGCCTTGGTTTCATCCTAAACGCTGGTAAATGGCTCGCCGCACAAATAATGCATAAACAGCTGTTTTGCCCAAGTAAGTTATCCTCTTAAAAGATTTAGAGGCCTCTCCCACACTCTCCCACACTCTCTCTCAGTTAATTCATCAATTTCTTATGATAGCAACAGTTCTGCTCAGCGCTGCTCAGCTCGGGGTGTTGAAGTACCAATTAGGGCCCTGGTTCCCCTGGTCCTTGCAGCCACACCTCTCGTCCTCCTCCTTCTCATCCTCTTCCCTCCCATCTCCCCATACACATCCTTCCTTCACCTTTATCCATCTGTCGTCAATCATGCTTTCCTCTTCTCAGAAGACAGGTCTCAAATGCAAAGAGTTCTTAGATATTATTCTTTATTAACTTTCTAGTACTCTAAATGATTTATCTCAGATAATCCCTGATCAAGAGAAAGAAAACACACATCAATCAAGAGGACTGCTTCTTGGAGGCAGGCGGTGTGTCCCCAGATCAGGGACACTTTTTACAAGACGTGTGGTAAACAGCATTGCCAAGTGCCAGCCCAGTGGTGTCCTGAGCCGACTCCTCATGGATGACCCCGTCAAGGCTCCCAGAACGGGCTCTCCCAAAACCTGGAGTCGGATCTTATTAGAAACCCCTAAACCCAGAATTGGATCCAGTCTGATCCTGCTTCAAAACCACCCAGCCTCCTGCTCTAACCACTGCCCCGATTGAACCAGATGGTGCTGCTCCTTCACATGTCAGAAGATCTTAGGTTGGCTCCTCCAGGGAGACGGGGGAGATGGTGAAGGGTGGGAGTGAGACAGGGGGAGACAGTAGTATGATGTTTATAATTAGCTGATAGTGGGGTGGGTCACCATTTTGATTCTGAAGTGCTGCCACTAGTTGGAAGCGTGTTCAAACTTGACATGCTCGGACTCCTCGTCCTTCTTTGTCTCCATCATGCTGTGAGCCAGACTGTGGTCTTTTCTTAATGAGTAGTCTCAGATGTCTCAGCCAAAGCCTGTGCCATACCCTCGTAGTACAGTGACTGTGTACCAGAAATCACAACACACATATCCTCTTCGCACTATCAGCAGAATCAGAATAACTTTTTCATCTCAAAGGAGCTTTCGAACGTTCTAAGGCTGAGAGAGTGAATGGGCTCTTTTCATTTATTACAAGGCCCATCGACTTCCATACAAGACTGTCCTTCTCTATGAAAACAACTGGATATAAGTGAATTCTAAATGAAAAGTTTTAAATAAAATGAACAGTCTATGCAAACAGAGTACACATGATTCAGGCCTCTTGCATCTTACTTGCATCTTACAGAGTTGTCCACTGTCCTGTGGTGCTGAACCGCTACTGTCCACGGTGCTGAACCGCCACTGTCCACGGTGCTGAACCGCCACTGTCCACGGTGCTGAATCCCGTTATTAGCTTGTTTGCTTACATTTGTGTAGCATAGGACCCTCCTCCCTTCCCATTCTCCCCTTTTAGCAAAACTTTCCTTTTATTTTTTTCTTCATAATTATTTCATTGGGGAAGCCATATTTTTTCAAACGCATCTGCGCAAACTAACTTTTCCTTTTATCCCTGTCCTTTTCCCAGTTCTTGTGAGCAGAAAAGGTGTTGTATTTTACTTCACGGCCATGGAACATTGAGCACATTCGTTGCATTTCACAGTGGCACTCTTCACACAGGGCCTAGAAGTGTTCAGTATGGGAAATAAAATACCATCTTTGAAATTGTCCCCAGATTCCTTTTGCTAGATACTATATCAAGCAGCCTATCTAGAGTCATTTATTTCTGTTTCATGTAAAATATTTGGTTTCCTCTCCAAACCAATTATTCCATTAAAGGAATGACTCTCCTCAGATTATAACCCGGCCTAATTGATTTATCTGAGAATCACTGTTCCTTTATTCTACACATAGCTTCTCATCTCTCTGTGTTGTTTTACTTCATTTGAGCCTCCTTTGCTCCTCCATCTCCTGCTCATTAGTTGTAGCTGATTGAATGCATAGTGGGGTATGGAGGATATCGTGGCTTCTGCATGGATTTATTCTCCCCACCACCAAATCAACAGCAAAGCCGTGTAAAGTCATTTGTCAAACATTTCCTTTAATAGGGCGTTCCTTCCTCCTTTTTTCGTCTTCATCTCCCTTTATTTTTTATTTTTTCTGGAAGGCAGAGCCTCCTCAAAAATAGTGGGGGAAAAAAGTGTCGGGAGGGCTGAAGGAGGGGTGAAGGAGGGGGTTAGGATGAATGATTCATGAGGTCCACGGAGAAAGACAGACAGAAGAGAAGACGCTTCAAAGGGAAGCGTTGTTGATTTTTCTGGCCCATGTTGAGAGCCGGGAGGTCGGGCAGGGGAGCCCAGGGGAGAAGCAGCTAGGCAGAGCTATGGGCACCAGGAGGGCCCCCCAACCCCCCCGGCCCGCGCCCCACGGCAGACGGGTCAGCCTCTAGCTCCCTCTAATGAAGCCCTTGGCCCCCTCATCGGAGGACAGAGTGGCAAGTGTTGGGAGCGCCTCAACCCCCCTACTCCTCCATCTCCTCCCCCCTACCTTCCTCCACCACCCTCACACTCCCATCATGTCCCCCTGTGCCCTACTAGAGCCGAGCATAGTAAGCGTGAACTACACACACTCTCACTCTCTCCTCTCTCTTTCTCCTTCTCTCTCTATCTATCTATCTCTCTCTCCCTTTCTCTCATTCACTCACTCACTCACTCACTCACTCACTCACTCACTCGCTCACACTCGCTCACACACACACACACACACACACACACACACACACACACACACACACACACACACACACACACACACACACACACACACACACCATCCACTCACCCCAAGCCTTTGATTTGTGCATTCCAAAGCAGCCATCCACCACCCAAGAGCCCTGGTACCAGCCAGGCTGCCCTGTCACGTGACAATGTATGCAAATGTGTGCACTTCATCATTGTCGCTAATATCATTATTACAATTATCTCCCTATTAATCAGACGGATTGTATAATCTGGAAGGGTCATGGTTATTGTAATCAGACAATTAGATCTCTTTTTTGTGTGATTGTAGATGAAGAATTTACATTGTAATAACGATGTGTGTGCCACTGAGTTACACGGAATGCTTTCAAATAACTGTAGTCGGCAATAGAAGGGTGTAGATCCATGGAGCTTTGAATTGACTCCAACCAGGGGCCTTGGGGAGCTAACATGTATTTGGGTCTCAGGCAAGGTTAATCATCTGGCAAGTGTGGTCCATCCACCAACCCACCACCATTATCCTAGACACACATTGATATCTCCTCAAATAGAAAAATCTGAAAGGGCTTACTGGTGATTTTTAAGAAAGTTCCTTTTCTGCATGCATAACCCTCCTCCCTCTTCCTTTTTAAATGACTTAAGGGAGGTTGTTGGGCATCACAGCAGCTAATTAGATTAGTAGCTAAATTAAAAGCTGATTATTCCCTGGATAGCTTCTGGACATATATTTACACAGTAGCATTTATCTTTTAAAACAAGCTGCTTTTCTTGCTCTTTCAGCTGTGTTAACGTGCTAGATAGGGACTGGGTCTTAGGGGAGAGGGGGAGACTGTGTGTGTGTATGTGCGTGTGTGCGTGCGTGTCCTGCGGCAGGGGTTGGTAGCGATGGTGCGAGCTAGCGCTAATTAAGCTAATCGAAACTCTTTGAAAATCCTTCTGATGAGGCTAATTATTTCTCCAGTCATCGTTAGGATCATTAGCACTGTGGAGGGCTTCATAAAGAGGACAGTTTGACTCAGATGGAATAGATGACAACAGGGAATGGAAGCACTGGGTTCTGTCTCTGGGTATAAAGAGGTTTTATCTTTCTTATTTTATTAATCTTCTCTCTATCTCTCCCTTTCTCTGTCTCGCCCATTCTGTCTCTCTGTCTCTTTCTCTATTCCTTCCTTCCTTCCTTCCTTCCTTCCTTCCTTCCTTCCTTCCTTCCTTCCTTCCTTCCTTCCTTCCTTCCTTCCTTCCTTCCTTCCTTCCTTCCTTCCTTCCTTCCTTCCTTCCTTCCTTCTCTCTCTCTCTCGCTCTCGCTCTCTCGCGCTCTCTCTCCATCCTAATCTCACTCCCTCTTTCTCTCCTTCTCACTGTCTATCACCAGGATCACTGTTTGATATTGTCTCTCAAGGTTAAGTGTTTGACCCAAAGACTAGACCTAACATAGTAAACGTAAATCTGTGACACTCAAATTAGAATGATATGTTATGTTTAGTATGGTTACATAAGACAGAAGGTTACTTAGGAGGGAGGTTGGTCAGGGAGGATGAATGGGCATATAATTCAAACATCTAGCAACCTAAAGGTTGCGCGTTCGAATCAGATCACAGACAACTTTTGTATTTTGGCAAATTAGCAACTTTGCCATGGCCAACTACTTTTGAGCTACCTTCCAAATACTTACTATGTTAGCTCTTCCCTAACTTTAACCCAAACACAAACCTTAACTCTAACCTTAACCTTAAACCTAACCCCTAGCTTAGCTAATATTAGCCACCTCGCCACCTAGCTAACGTTAGCCACGACAAATTGGAATTTGTAACATATCATACATATTATTCTTTCATCACATTCCCAGTGGGTCAGAAGTTTACATACACTCAATTAGTATTTGGTAGCATTGCTTTTAAATTGTTTAACTTGGGTCAAACGTTTTCGGTTAGCCTTCCACAAGCTTCCCACAGTAAGTTGGGTGAATTCTCGCCCATTCGTCCTAACAGAGCTGGTGTAACTGAGTCAGGTTTGTAGGCCTCCTTGCTCGCACACGCTTTTTCAGTTCTGCCCACAAATTTTCAATAGGGTTGAGGTCAGTGCTTTGTGATGGCCACTCCAATACCTTGACTTTGTTGTCCTTAAGCCATTTTGCCACTGGAAGTATGCTTGGGGGTCATTTTCCTGCCTCATGATGCCATCTATTTTGTGAAGTGCACCAGTCCCTCCTACAGCAAAGCACCCCCGTAACATGATGCTGAAACCCCCGTGCTTCACGGTTGGGATGGTGTTCTTCAGCTTGGCAGCACCCCCCCCCCCTTTCCTCCAAACATAATGATGGTCATTATGGCCAAACAGTTCTATTTTTGTTTCATCAGACAAGAGGATATTTCTCCAAAAAGTACAATCTTTGTCCCCATGTGCAGTTGAAAACCGTAGTCTGGCTTTTTTTATGGCGGTTTTGGAGCAGTGGCTTCTTCATTGCTGAGCGGCCTTTCAGGTTATGTCGATATGGAACTAGTTTTACTGTGGATATAGATACTTTTGTACCTGTTTCCTCCAGCATCTTCACAAGGTCCTTTGCTGTTGTTCTGGGATTGATTTGCACTTTTCACACCAAAGTACGTTCATCTCTAGGAGACAGAACACGTCTCCTTCCTGAGCAATATTGTAACGGCGTTCTTCGTTTGTCGAAAGAGAGGACCGAAATGCAGCGTGGTGGTTACTCATGTCTTTAATGAACGAAATAGCGATACATGAAATAACTTTACAAATACAAAATAACAAACGGAACGTGAAACCTAATTACAGCCTATCTGGTGAAACTACACAGAGACAGGAACAATCACCCACAAACTACAAAGTGAAACCCAGGCTACCTAAATACGGTTCCCAATCCGAGACAACGAGAATCACCTGACTCTGATTGAGAACCGCCTCAGGCAGCCACCTAACTAGACACACCCCTAATCATACGCAATCCCAAATCCTATAAAACCCCAATACGAAACACAACACTAAACCCATGTCACACCCTGGCCTAACCAAAATATATAACGAAAACACAAAACATATTGACCAAGGCGTGACAGAACCCCCCCCCCCCCTAAGGTGCGGACTCCCGGACGCACCTCAAAACCATAGGGAGGGTCCGGGTGGGCGTCTGTCCATGGTGGCGGCTCCGGCTCGGGACGTGGACCCCACTTCATTAATGTCCTAGTTCCTCCCCTTCGCGTCCTGGGATAATCCACCCTCACCGCCGACCATGGCCTAATAGTCCTCACCCAGAACCCCACAGAACTGAGGAGCAGCTCGTGACTGAGGGGCATCTCAGGACTGAGGGACAGCTCGGGACTGAGGGGCAGCTCGGGACTGAGGGGCAGCTCGGGACTGAGGGGCAGCTCGGGACTGAGGCAGCTCTGGACTGAGGGGCAGCCCGGAACTGAGGGGCAGCTCGGGACTAAGGGGCAGCCCGGAACTGAGGGGAAGCCCAGTACTGAGAGAAAGCCCAGTACTGAGAGAAAGCCCAGTACTGAGAGGAAGCCCAGTACTGAGAGGAAGCCCAGTACTGAGATGTTGTTCAGGTAGGTAGTAGGCTCCGGTAGATCCTGGCTGGCTGGCGGATCTGGAAGATTCAGGTTGACTAGCAGATCTGGAAGATTCTGGTTGACTAGCAGATCTGGAAGATTCTGGTTGACTGGCAGATCTGGAAGATTCTGGTTGACTGGCAGATCTGGAAGAGACTGGTTGACAGGCTGATCTGGAAGAATCTGGTTGACTGGCAGATCTAGAAGATCATGGCTGACTGGCGGATCTAGCTGCTCTATGCATACTGACAGCTCTGACTGCTCCATGCAGGCTGACAGCTCCTTGCAGACTGGCAGCTCTTTGCAGACTGGCAGCTCTGGCTGCTTCATGCAGACTGACAGCTCTGACTGCTCCATGCAGGCTGACAGCACCCTGCAGACTGTCAGCTCCTTGCAGACTGACAGCTCCTTGCAGACTGACAGCAACTTGCAGACTGACAGCTCCTTGCAGACTGGCAGCTCCTTGCAGACTGGCAGCTCTGGCTGCTTCATGCAGACTGACAGCTCTGACTGCTCCATGCAGGCTGACAGCACCCTGCAGACTGTCAGCTCCTTGCAGACTGACAGCTCCTTGCAGACTGACAGCTCCTTGCAGACTGACAGCTCCCTGCAGACTGGCAGCTCTTTGCAGACTGACAGCTCTGGCTGCGTCATGCAGACTGACAGCACCTCTGGCGGATCCTGGCTGACTGGCACTTCTGGCGGATCCTGGCTGACTGGCACTTCTGGCGGATCCTGGCAGACTGGTGGATCCTGGCTGACTGGTGGATCTAACTGATCCTGACAGACTGGCGACGCTGGGCAGACTGGCGGCACTGGGCAGACTGGCGGCGCTGGGCAGACTGGCGGCACTGGCGGTGCTGAGCAGGCGGGAGACTCCGGTAGCGCAGGAGAGGAGAAAAGCGCTGGCTGCGCTGAACAGGCGAGGCGCACTGAAGGCCTGGTGCATGGTGCTGGAACTGGTGGTACTGGATCGTGGACACGCACAGGAAGCCTGGTGCGGGGAGCTGCTACCGGAGGACTGGAGTGTGGAGGTGGCACAGGATGGGCTAGACCGTGAAGGCGTACTGGAGATCTTGAGAGTAGTGTTGGCACAGGACGTGCAAGGCTAGGGATGTGCACAGGAGGCCTGGTGCGTGAGGCTGGCACCAACTTCACCAGCCGACTAACACGCACCTCAGGTTGAGTATGGAGCGCTAACTCAGGTGCTATCAAATCCCCGACACGATCCGTCGGACGAATATCGTATCTATAGCACCAAGCTAGCAACTCGCTCATTACTCTCCACTCCACTTTCCCCATTAACTCCTTCACAGTCTCTGCTTCGCTCACCTCTAACACCGGCTCTGGTTCTGGTCTCCTCCTTGGCTCCTCACGATAAACAAGGAGAGTTGGCTCAGGTCTATCTCCTGACTCAGCCACTCTCCCTCTGAGCCCCCCCCCCCCCCCCAATACATTTTTTGGGGTGACTTTCGGGTTTCGCTCTGCGCCGCCGTGTCTGTTTCTCCAACTCCATTCGCCTATAGCCCTCTTCGCACTGCTCTAGCGAATCCACGGCGGGCTCCGGCTCTCTCTCTGGGTCGGCCGCCCACCAGTTTATTTCTTCCCACGTCGTATAGTCCCGGCCTCTGCTATCCATAACGTCCTCATAACAGCGTCTCTCAGCTCTCGTAAGTGCCTCCTTTCGGTCCTGCTGTCGCTGCCTGTAACCACGCCACTCGGTCCGTGTGTGGTGGGTGATTCTGTAACGGCGTTCTTCGTTTGTCGAAAGAGAGGACCGAAATGCAGCGTGGTGGTTACTCATGTCTTTAATGAACGAAATAGCGATACATGAAATAACTTTACAAATACAAAATAACAAACGGAACGTGAAACCTAATTACAGCCTTTTTTTTTTTTATAAAAATAGTTTATTATCTTCAATACCATTCATTCTTTACAACTCATAATTTACATACATACACAAATAATGGTATTTTAAATAAACTAATTAAACTAAAACATAAACCACAAACAAAACCTCAGGGGAGCATCTTCCCTCCCCGTTACCCTACAAAATACATCTCCCCGTCCCTAATCTATCCTCTTACAAATCTAAATGACACCCAGCCCTAAACCCCCCTTCCACCTCTCCCGAGCAGCATGCTGCCCCCACTTCCTCTCCTCCCTCTTCATCCTCCCCCTCAAATCTTCTTCCACCCTCCTCACTATCCCTTCCACCCCCCAATCTTTCCCTGTCTTCACCATGTTCGGCCTTGCTTCCCACAGCCCCCGTTTAAAGAGACTCATGAGAAGCCAGAGCAGAAACCTGTCCCTATCCGTCCCTCTCGCTCTTCCTACACCCCTCTCTAACCTGGCCCACGTCAATACAAAATCCCCCTTTACCAAACCTAACAACACCCGTGCCCTAGCCCATACTACTCCGGCAAAGGCACAGTCCCAAAAGACATGGCACACAGTCTCCTCCCTGCCACAAGAGGATCTTAGACAGGTGGGGGATTGTACCAAATTATACCGGTACAAGATGGAACGTACCGGCAAACACTTATGAAGGCTCAACCAATTCAGGTCCTTGAGCCTGTTATCCAGACCCCGCGCCTGCACTCCCTCCCAGACCACTTCCGAGATGCCCACTACAGGCGCCGGACTCCCTGCCTTTCTGACCTCCTCGTACAGGTGCCTGTGATCTAAACCTACTCGGGCAACTTCAACCTCAGGGTGCGCACGCAGCCACTTGGCCGCATGACCAAAGTGCCACGGCAGCTGTTCCGCCCGAGGACCCGTGTTAGACCACACCATTATGCTTCTCGCCTGATACGAGAAAAAAACCCGCAGGAGGTAACCGGACGGGTGTATCACTGGCTGAGCAAGCTCCGTTAACAAGAAGGAAACAAAAATTGAGTCCAGCTTGAGGGGGAAATGTGGTACCCCCCTACCTCCCTCCCCGATGGGACAGATCATGCGTGCCCTTGCGACCCACTCGCACCTGCCACTCCACATAAACTGAAACACAAGCCTCACTAGAGGCCTCCTCAGACAAGCCGGCAATGGGTAGATGTATGCCAAATACAAAAGAGACGGCAACACATCCACCTTTAGGACCAGGACTTTGCCCATAAAAGACAAATACCTAGCTTTCCACATTGCTAGCTTCCTCTGTACCACTGCGATACGCATGTTCCAGTTTAGCGTCGCTGAGCCGGAGGTCTCAAAATGGACCCCGAGAATCCTCAGGGCCCCTCACAGAGAGATAACCCCCCAGGCACATCCGTTCTACCGCGCCATCTTCCGAAAAACTTGACTGAAGACTTTGCATGGTTCAGAACTGCTCCCGACGCTCGGGTGAAATCCCCAAAGATGGCAAGGGACCTTGTCAGGCACGAGTCCTTGCACAACAGCAAGGAAGTGTCGTCGGCGTACTGCGTCATCTTAACACGCAGCCCACCACTTCCAGGGATCAGCAAACCTTCCACCTCTGTGTCTGCCCTAATGACAGCCCCCAGAGGCTCCATGTACAGAACGAAGAGGAGAGCCGAGAGTGGGCACCCCTGCCTGACCCCAGACGAGAGGTCAAAAACATCACCCAAGTGACTATTTACACTAACTCGGCACCCCGCTCCGACATATAATGTACGAATCCATCCTATAAACTTCTCCCCAAATCCTAATCGACCTAACACTCTGAATAAAAAGGATCTATTCACGCGATCGAAGGCTTTCGCCTGATCTAGCGCTGCTACCATTAAAGGCAGACCTCTATCTTCAACCCAAGCGATGGAGTCCCTGATTAACTGTAGGTTCCATCTAATAGAGCGGCCCTCTACCCCGCACGTCTGATCCTCATGAACGACGTAGGGAAGGGCTGTGCGCAACCGGTCTGCTAAAACCTTTGCAAGTAGCTTGTAATCTACACACAGCATGGTCAACGGCCGCCAGTTGCCAAGGTCTGTTACTTCCCCCTTCTTATATAAAAGTGACAGCACACCTACAGCCATTGATCCCCCGGGACCCCGTCTCAAGGATGGCCTTCAAGACTTCGAGGACCACTGGTCCAAGTATACCCCAAAACTTGAGATAAAACTCAGCCGGCAGCCCATCTATCCCAGGCACCTTCCCTTTTCCCATCCTCCTAAGAGCGCTCTCAACCTCTTCTAGTGAGATCTGGGCCTCCATCACTTCTCTAATGTACTCCGGCAACCGCCTGGACAAGTGTTCTAAAAACACATTTCCCTGCTCTACATCTATTTCCCTTTCCTTAAATAAACCTTGGAAATGATCAGTTGTCACCCTGACCATATCCTCTGGTTCTCTAACTATACTACCATTTTCTTCCCTAACACCATGCATTACCTTCCTACTCTGTCTTGCCCTAACCAACTTAAAGAACATAGCAGAACAAGTCTCATTATGTTCTAGAAAGCCACTATGCGCTCGCTCAAGGAAAGCTCGAGCCTTCCGCTCCTACATTACATGTAATACACTCAAATTCTAAACCCAGACAGAAAAAAACATAAAACAGGAGACTCACCCGATGCTCCCCTGCTCCATATCTACCGGTGAGAACACCATCCGTAATCCCGACATCCCCCCTCTTCCTCCATCACACCCTCCCAGGATGCAGGAATAGTGTTTGGCTCCGGAGTGCCCTGCACCCTGGGTCTACCCCCACAATCCTCCCCTCCCCAGTGTTGCAGCTGGTTTGGAAAAAAAATTGGGAGGCTGAGTCCCCAAACAAAAACTCCCCAACTCCTCTTGTACCCAGTCCTGAGTCTTGTTATGTGTGTCCCCACCCAACAGAAGTTGAGGGCCTGGGGAAACCAGCAGCAACCCAGAGGTTTCTCCCGCCCCCATCTCTCTCTTGGCCATCCCTTCCCCCTCACTGTCGGCCAATCGCCCCCTCCTCTTCATACTCTTCTTTGGTGATGGCGGCAGTGAAGAGATACCACCCTCCCCCCGCCAGCTCCTCCACCATACCCCTCATCTCTTCCACCATGGCACTTTCCCCCAGTCCACTTTCTCTTCCACCGTCTCCTTCTCCACCACTCCTCCCTCGCTTTCTTCTCTCTCATGCTCCTCCACTCGGTTGCCTTCTTCCGCCGCTTTTTCTGGTTCTCCTACTCCCGTGCCTTCCGTTTCCTTCTCTCTTCCATCCGCCGCTTCTGGCTCCTCCTCCTTCCTTGTGGCCTTCCCCTCTGGACCTGAACTCTGGTCATGAGGCGTGCTTCCTTCCCCTCCTCTTCTTCCCCATCCCCCGCTCCTGCTCCCCCCAGCCGCAGACGCATATGACCTCTGCCGGGCCGGGCACCCCTCCACAGGTGTGCTGACGAGCCACACCCATGGCACGTCTTAGGCTTGTCACAATCCCTCGCCTCGTGATCCTCAGATGCACAAAATCTGCATTTTCTTGCACTGCATGAGGCGAATATGTGACCATAGGCCATACAGCGTCTGCAAAATGGGGGCTGACGTGCATAATACAACGTCCCCCTGTCAGCCCCTAGGGAGAACATAGCAGGAGGATGGAGGTAGCCACCATGTCCCCTTGGGTCCTCTCTGAGGAGGGCCTGGAATCCTCTCCTCCCATTCCAAAACCCAAGGGAGTCTTTGAGGTGCCTTGCTGAGGAGACGTTATCCATGTATCTCCCCAGAAAAGCCCTCACCTCTTCGTCCTTAACGTAAGGGTTGTAAATGTTTACAGTTACAACCCTAAAGTTATTCTTCGCCAGGCTTGTTATTTCGTAGTGGCACATCGGCCTCTCACCTCCCACTGCTCTTGCCCTTCTCAAGATATCATCGTGTTTTTCCTCTGTATATAGTGCAACGTCGTATGCTCCCTCCAACGAGTTGCCTTGGAAACAAAACACGTCCTTCACCGTCAGCTTTAGAATCCCCATCAATATTATCCTTCCAAAGGATTCCCGTCCTAAAGGCTCAAACTCCTTTTCCTTCCAAGCAAACCGAATCGTGTTGGCCAGCCCAATCCCAGGGACCGACCGCGTTGATGTATTTAGCACCATCTCCGCAAGGAGAATGGCGCTCGTTCTCTTCTCTTCCAAAACAATTGAAAAGAAAAAAAACCAAGTGACTGAGCCTATCTTGTGCAAACTAACACAGAGACGGGAACAATCACCCACAAACTACAAAGTGAAACCCAGGCTACCTAAATACGGTTCCCAATCCGAGACAACGAGAATCACCTGACTCTGATTGAGAACCGCCTCAGGCAGCCACCTAACTAGACACACCCCTAATCATACGCAATCCCAAATCCTATAAAACCCCAATACGAAACACAACACTAAACCCATGTCACACCCTGGCCTAACCAAAATATATAACGAAAACACAAAACATATTGACCAAGGCGTGACAAATATGATGGCTTCGTGTTCCCATGGTGTTTATACCTGCATACTATTGTTTGTACAGATGAATGTGGTACCTTCAGGTGTTTGGAATTTGCACCCAAGGATGAACCAGACTTGTGGGGGTCTACAATTTCTTTTCTGAGGTCTTGGCTGATTTATTTTGATTTTTCCATGATGTCAAGCAAAGAGGCACTGAGTTTGAAGGTAGGCCCATAAATACATCCACAGGTACACCTCCAATTGACTCAAATGATGTCAATTAGCCCATCAGAAGCTTCTAGAGCCATGACATCACTTTCTGGAATTTACCAAGCTGTTTAAAGGCACAGTCAACTTAGTGTATGTAAACTTCTGACCCAAATAATCTGTCTGTTAACAATTGTTGGAAAAATGACTTGTGTCATGTACAAAGTAGATGTCCTAACCAACTTGCCAAAACTATACAGTAGTTTGTTAATTAACAATAAATTTGTGGAGTTGTTGAAAAACAAGTTTTAATGACTCCAACCTAAGTGTATGTAAACTTCTGACTTCAACTGTACCTACCCTGAAAACAGACTACTAACCTCAGAAATGTTGTTGGGGTCAGTATGAGTGTAAATGACCAGTTAATGTGTGTAATCCTGAAACACTCAGTAAAGGATACTGAGCCACTGTGTCTCATCCAACACCCTTCGTTAATGCTTGAATTCAGCTGGACAACATACAGTGACATTGCCTTGTCTTATATTTAAATATTTAATTGCTGCAAAGATCAGTGTGGGAGAAAACTCTGCCAAATGTATGTGAACAGTTACACAGAAGTCTTGCTGTATTATTAAACATCCCATGTTGAGATGTGGTTCAATTGAAATGCAATTGAAAAAGGAAGAGAGGAAATGGATGTACAGTAACGTTAGGATCTAAATTAATTTATCTTATGAGTTGCAACAAGGCACATCTGTGTGTAAAAAAATATATAAGGATTTGTCCAAAATATACGATTAACATTTCCAAATTTAAGGAAACATTCAAAAGAATTAAAATGTATTGATGAATTAAAAAGGAATACAAATTAAAGTGCATAAATAATAAAGTTGCCAGACTTCAATTGTACTTCAGACTTAGAAACACACATTTAAAATGTTTTCACCCATTCAATCCCTCATTCACCCCTCTGTTACTTGCTACTTGTCCATAGGACTGGCTGACATTCACTCACTCACCCATTCACAGTCTTTCACTCATTCACTCAGTCACTCAGTCACTCAGTCACTCACTCACTCACTCACTCACTCACTCACTCACTCACTCACTCACTCACTCACTCACTCACTCACTCACTCACTCACTCACTCACTCACTCACTCACTCACTCACTCACTCAGGATAACTTTCCTGCAATGCATTACATGTAACACTTGTTGTGTATTTGAGGTTTAAAAAGGATTCTGAAGTTTGTAATTAACATTTTGAAATGTTAAACTTGATTTGAATGAATCAACCCCTAGAAAAATGTCCAATCATTTTAATCCACATAATAATTCACATTTCCTGTTGCTGCAGGATTACATTCCTGCTGCAGCAAACTGGCTCAAATTAAGATCCTACATTGTTTACTTTAATTACACTTTACTCAAGTAGAAGAAAAATGACTGACTGAAAAATACTAAAACACGTACAAGAACTTGGAACAGCTACTCAATTACAGTAACGAGAGTAGTTGTACTTAGCTACTTTTCATCTCTGCCTTTTGGTCTCCCTCCGCACCGAACTGTTGTCCAATCAAACACGGTATTTTAGTCGAAAGCCCAAGACTAAATCACATTTTATTTGTCACATGTGCCAAATACAACAGGTGTAGACCTTCCCGTGAAATACCTGCCTAAATGACTACCGACCCATAGCCCTCACGTCTGTAGCCATGAAGTGCTTTGAAAGGCTGGTCATGGCTCACATCAACACCATTATCCAAGAAACCCTGGACCAACTCCAGTTTGCATACCGCCCCAACAGATCCACAGATGATGTCATCTCTATTACACTCCACATTACACTCCACACTGCCCTTTCCCACCTGGACAAAAAAAGGACATCTACGTGAGAATGCTATTCATTGACTACAGTTCAGCGTTCAACACCATAGTACCTTCAAAGCTCATCACTAAGCTAAGGACCCTGGGACTAAACATCTCCCTCTGCAACTGGATCCTGGACTTCCTTACAGGCCGCCCACCGGTGGTAAGTGTAGGTAGCAACATATCTGCCACGCTGATCATCAACACAGGGGCCCCTCAGGGGTGTATGCTTAGTCCCCTCCTGTATTCCCTGTTCACCCATGACTGCGTGGCCAAACACGACTCCAACACCATCATTAAGTTTGCCAAAGACACAACAGTGGTAGGCCTTATCACAGACAACGATGAGACAGCCTATAGGGATGAGGTCAGAGACCTGGAAGTGTGCTGCCAGGATAACAACCTCTCCCTCAACGTGATCAAGACAAAGGAGATAATTAAGGACTACAGGAAAAGGAGGACCGAGCATGCTCCCATTCTCATCGACGGGGCTGTAGTGGAGCAGGTTAGGAGCTTCACGTTCCTTTGTGTCCACATCACCAACAAACTATCATGGTCTAAACACACCAAGACAGTCAAGAAGAGGGCACGACAATGTCTATTCCTACTCAGGAGACTGAAAATATTTGGCATGTGTCCTCAGATCCTCAAAAAGTTATACAGCTGCACCATTGAAACAATCCTGACTGGTTGCATCATCGCCTGGTATGGCAACTGCATGGCCTTTGACCGCAAGGCACTACAGAGGGTAGTGTGTACGGCCCAGTACATCACTGGGGCCAAGCTTCCTGCCATCCAGGACCTCATACCAGGCGGTGTCAGAGGAAGGCACAAAAAATTGCCAAGGATTTCAGCCACTCTAGTCATAGACTTTTCTCTCTGCTACCACATGGCAAGCGGTACCGGAGCGCCAAGTCGAGGTCAAAAAGGCTTCTTAACAGCTTCTACCCACAAGCCATAGGACTCTTTAACAGTTAATCAAATGGATACCCGGACTATTTGCATTGTACCCCCCCCAAACCCCATTTTTACGCTGCTGCTACTCTCTGTTTATTATCCATATTAATTCAATTACCCCAACTAACCGGTGCCCCCGCACATTGACTATGTACCGGAACCCCTTGTATATAGCCTCGCTACTGTTATTTTATTCTTGGTCCTTAATTATTTGTTATATTTCTTTTCTTTTTTCATTTTAATTTACATTTTTTCTTAAAACTGCATCGTTAGTTAAGGGCTTGTAAGTAAGCATTTCACTGTAAGGTCTACACCTGATGTATTCGGTGCATGTGACAAATACAATTTGATTTGATTTGATTTAACTCTGTGAAACATAAGATATTACAGTTTTTAACATCCCGTTTGTAGAATACTCTTGAACAGAGCTCATCCAGTTTATTCTCCAGTGATTGCACATTGGCCAGTAGGACGGTATGGTAGAGGCGTGTTACCCATTCACCGACAAATTCTCACAAGACATCCGGACTTGCGTCCCCTGTATCAGCGTTTCTTTTCTTCATGCGAATGCCGGGCATTTGGGCCTGGTCCAGTATCTGAAGTAAATCCTTTGTATCTGACTCGTTAAAGAACAAAAATCTTTGTCCAGTTCAAGGTGAGTAATCGCTGTTCAGATATACAGAAGCTCTTTTCGGTCACAGGAGACGGTGGCAGAAATTGTATGTACAAAATAAGTTACAATAAATGTTAAAAAAATGAACAAACTAGCACAATTGGTTAGGAGCCCGTAAAATGGCAGCCATCATCTCCGGTGCCATTCCCATTTTTTGGTGGGCAATCCTATCCCGTCCCATGCTGTACACTGTACTGTATGTACTGTAGGTTCAGTAAGTGGACATTAGCAGGCCTGCAGCGGGAAAACAGGACCCCCGTGCCATTCATTATTCACTAGGCCAGAGTAGAGTAGCAGCCTGGCTAGCTGCTCCATTAACAGGATATTCTGGCCCAGAGATGCTGGACATGCAGTCATTTAGGGAGATATGGCTTCAGGGACCCCAAGCTCTTTGTCTGTCTATCTGTCTATCTGTCTATATTTCTGTTTGCACTGTGTGTCTGCCTGTGTTCACCCACCGTGGGCTGTGTGTGAGTGAGTTCAAGTTGTCTGGCCTTCTGAGTGGATCTGCTATGAACTACTGTCTGTGTTTTGTTTTGCTCCACTTTAGAACACATGGGCCTTGTCCCATAGTATTAACATAGTAACACCTATTTACAGTGTAGGTACCCATTAGTTACCTTTGTGTTTTTTTGTGTGAAATATGTCTGTGTTTGTTCACTTTTAGTTTGTCCTTGTATGGCTTATTAGGGGTTCACAGGGAAGCTGTAAATACCCATTTTTATTGTCTGATTTTTTTGCTTGTTGACATGGTCAAATAACATAGATTGATCACTTTTTTCAAAAGACATTTTGACCAAAATGAGAGGCCATAACTTTGTCAAGACAAATGGTACCAATTGTCCTATAGAGTGTGCTGTTATAAGCAGTCTCACTTACAATAACCCTCATATCCGTCGCTCCTGTTTGACCCAGAGGCTTTCAACTTTCCACGCAGGTGTCATTCATCTTGTTGAACACATTTTCCTCATGGACTCATAAGGTCAGTCAGGATAGATTTACCTCCATCCAGAACATTTAGGAAAAGCTGAGGGATTGGTTAAGAGACGGCTGAGTTATTGATACATAAGGAAAGCCGATATTATGTGTCCATTTAAATCCTTTGTAAATCCACTCCACAATGGCCTATCCACTTAGGGATATCAAAGACATTATCATGAAGGGGGAGGGACCGTGTTAAGTTTGGCATTGATATATTTAAATAAGTAAACTATTAACAATTCACTTTTTTGACTATGCAATGTTTAATGCTTAAAATAATCACATAAAAAATATCTTCCCATGGACTAAAGTCAGATTCACTCCAGATGTGGTATTTGGACTCATCACAATAGTCCCTAAAGAGTTTGAGAAAATAAAATGAATGCATTTAGAGATGGCCACGGTATACCATTAGATGCATATTAGCGCAAACACTAATATGCTAAAATATGCGAGACGTACTTTTAAATGTAGGCCCATGGTGCAGGTCTTAACTTAGTTTGGTCAAAAGATGGCTGAGTTATTGACAAATCAAAAATCTGAAATTACACGTCCATCTAAACCACTGTAAATCCACTCGAAAGTGGCCTATCATCTTGTCATACTGTACAACACTAGACTAAACTTCACTTGCGTCATCCTTGTGGTTTTAAAAGACAAACATCGTAATGCTTTCACTGATTGCATATAAAGGAAGATAGTTCCTAAGTGATTGATTACTTTGTTATCCAACTGATCTTGGTTCCTTTCTGTCATCCCGCTCACAGCTATATTTCTTTATTGGCTTGTCGTGTATTGTTTGGAAATGTGTGTGCCTGTGCCTTCACACTGTGCATACTTGTGTGTTTGTCTTTGCACTTGTGTGTGTGTGTGTCTTGCGCTGTGTGTCTCTGCACTGTGTGCGTATGTCTGTCTTCTGGCTGAGTGGCTGTGTTAGGTCAGGCCATGTAGAGAAGGGTGCTGGGTAGGGAGCATAGCCCCCGCTCACCTCACCTCTCTGACAGAGACACAGCTTCCCCATCGATTCTCGCTCACTCACTCTCCCACCGGCCTTGTCCTTTAAAGCACGGATGTTATGAAATGCACTGGTGTGTGTGAGACTGTGTGTGTGTACTTCAGGGAGAGTGAGTGTCTCTCTCTCTCTCTGTGTGTGTGTGTGTGTGTGTGTGTGTGTGTGTGTGTGTGTGTGTGTGTGTGTGTGTGTGTGTGTGTATATATTTTCTGCATGGCTTAGGCTGATTCTCAGGCACTAACAGAGCCATGATTTGTCTGCCCAGCTCTGCAGTGAACAACCTTATGTCTTGTGAGTGTGGACTAATGCTCAGCACAGCACAGAACAGCACTGTATCTACAGTAGCTAAGAGGTTAGGTTTAGGTAAGGTGTGTGCATTGGTGGAAAAAGTACCCAATTGTCATACTTGAGTAAATGTAAAGCTACCTTAATAGAAAATGACTCAAGTAAAAGTGAAAGTCACCCACTAAAATACTACTTGAGTAAAAGTACAAGTATTTATTTTTAAATATACAGTGCATTCAGAAAATATTCAGACCACTTCCTTTTTTCCACATTTTCTTACTTTACAGCCTTATTCTAAAATAGATGAAATAAATGTTTCCCCTCGTCAATCTACACACAATACCCCATAATAAAAAAGCAAAAACAGATTTTTGACATTTTTCCAAATGAGTATTCAGACCCTTTGCTATGACACCCCAAATTGAGCTCAGATGCATCCTGTTTCCATTGATCATCCCTGAGATGTTTTTATAACTTGATTGGAGTCCACCTTTGGGAAATTCAATAAATTGAACATTATTTGGAAAGTCACACACCTGTCTATATGAGGTCCCACAGTTGACATTGCATGTCATCATGAAAACCAAGCTATGAGACGAAAGGAATTGTCCGTAGAGCTCCGAGACAGGATAGTGTTGAGGCACAGATCTGGGGAAGGGTACCAAAAAATGTATGCAGCATTGAAGGTCCCCAAGAACACAGTGGCCTCCATCATTCTTAAATGTAAGAAGTTTGGAACCACCAAGACTCTTCTTAGAGCTGGCTGCCCGGCCAGACTGAGCTAAGGGGTGGGGGTGGGGCCTTGGTCAGGGAGGTGACCAAGAACCCGATGGTCACTGACAGATCTCCAGATTTCCTCTGTGGAGATGGGAGAACCTTCCAGAAGGACAACCATCTCTGCAGCACTCCACCAATCAGGCATTTATGGTAGAGTGGCCAGACAGAAGCCACTCCTCAGTTAAAGGCACATGACAGCCTGCTTGGAGTTTGAACCTCAGACTGGGGCGAAGGTTCAAGTTCACAGGACAACGACCGTAAGCACTCAGCCAAGACAAAGCAGGAGTGGCTTCGGGACAAATCTCTGAATGTCCTTGAGCGTCCCAGCCAGATCCCGGACTTGAACCCGATCGAACATCTCTGGAGAGACCTAAAAATAGCTATGCAGCGACGCTCCCCATCCAACCTGACAGAGCTTGAAGAGTATCTACAGAGAAGAATGGGAGAAACTCCCCATGTACAGGTGTGCCAAACTTGTAGCGTCATACCCAAGAAGACTTGAGGCTGTAATCGCTGCCAAAGGTGCTTCAACAAAGTACTGAGTAAAGGGTCTGAATACTTATGTAAATGTGATATTTCAGGTTTTTATTTGTAATACATTTGCAAATGTAACAGTATAGCTTCCGTCCCTCTCCTCGCCTCAACCTGGGCTCGAACCAGGGACCCTCTGCACACATCAACCACAGTCACTCACAAAGCATCGTTACCCATCGCGCCACAAACGCCACGGCCCTTGCAGAGCAAGGGGAACCACTACTTCAAGGTCTCAGAGCAAATGATGTCACCGATTGAAACGCTATTAGCGCGCACCACCACTAACTAGCTAGCCATTTCACATCGGCCACACTAACATGTCTAAAAACGTGTTTTTGCTTTGTATTTATGGGGTTTTAGAATAAGGCTGTAACATAACAAAATGTGGAAAAAGTCAAGGGGTCCGAATGCACTGTACAATTAAATGTAATTGCTAAAATATACTTAAGTAGCATCAAGTAAAATAATTTATAAAATATAAATAATTTCAATTCCTTATATTAAGCAAGCCAGATGGCACGATTCTTGTTTTATAAATTTACAGATAGCCAAGGGCAGACTCCAACACTCAGACATCATTTACAAACTAAGCATTTGTGTTTGGTGAGTCCTCCAGATACAGTAAGAGGCAGTAGGGATGACCAGGGATGTTCTTGTGATAAGTGCCAAAATTTGACATTTTGTCCTGTCCTGCTAAGCATTCAAAATGTAACGAGTACATTTAGGTGTCAGAGATAATGTATGGAGTAAAAAGTAACATTATGTTCTTCAGGAATGTAAAGAAAATTACAAATAAGTAATAATTTAAAGTATTTTTACTTAAGTACTTTACATCACTGGGTGTGTGGAAGTAGACGGGAAGGAAGCTAGAGGTGTTGTTGGGCGGAAGTGGAAAAGGGGTGTACCATGGGGCGTATTGGTGTTTGCCCACTGTACACATCTCATCTAACACAGCTACACAGGAAGTCACTTCCACCTCTACCTGCCTCCTCCCCTCTTTATCTCCGTCCTTTTACTACAAAACTCTATGTCCTCTCCCAGGGCTAGAGCCTCTCCCCAAGCCCCCTCTCCGGCCCTGCTGAGTAGGCAGAATGATGTTCATCCTACCCACTTGTTTTTACGTGCCATTGGCTTTCCCATGTGAGAGTTCTGTCTGCCTGCTCCTGCATCATTTAACAGACTCCTGCTGTGGGACGACAGGTATGGAGGAGAAGAGGAGGAGAGAATACAGGAGAAGAGGAGAGGAGGCGAAAAAAGAGAGGAGGAGGAGAGGCCTGATTGAGTCTGACGGCAGATGATGAGGGGAATGCTGCCCGCTGGCAGGATAAGTCCCATTCCAACACTTAACAACAGTGTGTGCACAGTGGGAGGGTGCCAGGGACTTTGTTCACTGCTCCCCATCCCACCAGTCAGTCAGTCAACAGCATTCAGAAATGCATCATGCACCTCATCTGTGTTGTTTTACCTCAGGGGATACAGTAGTAACAAGGCAAAACTATTGCTGATTCTAGCCCTGCTGTAGTTCTGATGGCTGAATGCTGAATGTTTGAAGGATGTCATTTTTTCATCCTCTCTTTCCTCTTGGCTAAGCTGGTTAGTTTGACTGATGGGCTTCTGTGTTGTTCATAGCTGCCCTTAATAAACATAGATCTAGGATAAGGTTAACCAGGCCAAATCTTTACCATTAAGGGGAAAGATACATAACAATGACCTTAGATCAGTGTCTAGCTATTATTCCATCATACTCTGTTGTCATTTTAGTTGACTTTATGTCCCATTAACAAGGGTTAGAGAGTGGAACTTGTCTGAGCCAGTGTGTGTGAGGAGAGTAGTCAATGCAGTGAGCTTCCCTTCACCAGACCCCAGAGGAATGTAGCTAACGTATCATAGCTGGTCTTTAAGCATTTATCATGCCCATAAAGGAGCCCTGGCTGGATTATGTACATAATTACATCAGATGAAATAGTGAGTAAAACAGCAAAGAGAGGCCCAGAGAGAGAAAGAAATTGAGATAGACAGAAGAGAAAGAAAGAGAGAAAGAGAGAGAGGAAGAGAGAGAGGTATACCAAACCTGGTTAAGGCTCAGCAAAGCAGTCCTATACAGGTTAAATAAAATGTATTTCAAATCAAATCAAATGTATTTATAAAGCCCTTTTTACATCAGCTGATGTCACAAAGTGCTGTACAGAAACCCAGCCTAAAACTCCAAACAGCAAGCAATGCAAGTGTAGAAGCATGGTGGCTAGGAAAAACTCCCTAGAAAGGACAGAACCTAGGAAGAAACCTAGAGGAACCAGGCTATGAGGGGTGGCCAGTCCTCTTCTGGCTGTGCCAGGTGGAGATTATAACAGAACGTGGCCAAGATGTTCAAATGTTCATAGATACCCACAGGGTGAAATAATAGTAATCACAGTGGTTGTCGAGGGTGCAGCAGGTCAGCACCTCAGGAGTAAATGTCAGTTGGCTTTTCATAGCCGATCACATTCAGAGTATCTCTACCGCTCCTGCTGTCTCTAGAGAGTTGAAAACAGCAGGTCTGGAACAGGTAGCACATCCGGTGAACAGGTCAGGGTTCCATAGCCGCAGGCAGAACAGTTGAAACTGGAGCAGCAGCATGGCCAGGTGGATTGGGGACAGCAAGGAGTCATCAGGCCAGGTAGTCCTGAGGCATGGTCCTAGGGCTCAGGTCCTCTGAGAGAGAGAGAGAGAGAGAGAGAGAGAGAGAGAGAGAGAGAGAGAGAGAGAGAGAATACTTAAATTCACACAGGACACCGGATAAGGCAGGAGAAATACACCAGATATAACAGACTGACCCTAGTCCCCTGACACATAAACTGCTGCAGCATAAATACTGTTAATTGGCTGGGAGGAGTTTTGGGGTGGCGGGGGGTTACAGTACAGTAATGCTTGTGGTCTGGGGGTTCGGGCAGAAGTTTTTTTTTTGTGTCAAGTGGAAAGTAAAATGAACAGGGTTAGAGGCGGGAGAGGGGAATGGAGGGAGAGAAGAAGAGAAAAGGGGTGGTAATATTTTCTGCCTTGCTTCGTTCTCTGCTGCAACCATCTCCTCACTCGCTGCCTATTTTAATCTGGATAAATACGATAACCTGCTCTTCATGAAAAATGGATGCCACTTCATTCAGCGGGACCCCCCCAGGCCCCAGGAGGTCCCTGTAAGCGAAGAGGTTGAGGGTCCGGCTAGCCAAAATCACCAGGCGTTATTAATTCACCCACAAATGAAATTTGGTTAGAAAGAAGAAGGGAAGAAAAAATAAACAGAGTAGAGGGGAGGGGCGGCTGTTGAGCGAGGGGTGCTGGGAACGCTTTTAGCCAATCATGTGGGAGAGTTTGTCAAGCAGGAGATTGCAATGTAAAATATTAATGGCGCTCCCCACCACCAAGAATGAGAGAGCCAGCCAGCTCCTAGAAGGGACACTGGCTGTCAATATTTCATGAGAGGGGCCTGGCCCAGACACAAGTCGCTAGCTAGGCTACACGCTGTTGGGCCTAGCCAGCCTGGTCCTTAACGGTACACGCATCAGCCAGCCCTCCCTGCCTTGCCCCCTCACCTTTAATGTAGCCACCCTGAGGTGGTCTAGGGAGGGGGGCAAGAAATGGTTGAGGTGGGGGAAGTGCTAAGTTAGAGTGCTGGAGAGGAAGTTTAACAGGAAGTGGGTCTTGGTCTTGGGCAGAAAATGCCCCTCGGAACGAGTTGTTTTGGAAGGCCACTTAGTTTCATTGGACAATGTGCGGTTCTGTTTGTGTGAAAGCACAGGTACCTTAGGATTTAGCTCAGTGAACTAAAGTTAGTGTGTGTGTGTGCAAATGTGCCCATGTGTGTGGTGGTTGAAAGTCAGGGCCTCACCGCAGAGCCAGCACTCAGGGCCTGGACGTTGACCCCCGTTGGGGCGGAGAGCGCTCTCTTCCCTCCCTGCCGAGCGCCCCTGAAAGCCCAGGTAGTAATGGTGTCTGACCCCTGACCCCTGGGGGCGTTCCGCGTGTCCTGACCCCTCAATAATTTATGTGTGTGAAGGAACGTCCTGCCAGGGGAGTCTGCTCTGCTCTCTCACCTGCCTGGATTCACATACACTAACACACACTCAGTCACACACAAGTAGCCTTATTGATTTTGTTAACTGATCCGATACTGCCGACATAGAGAGGCAGGGGTGGCTATGTTTCACTGGACAAACACATCCCTGCTCTTCTCTCTCTCTCTCTCTCTCTCTCATAGTATAAATATGTATGTCTTTCTCAGACTATAAAGACCTCTTAATTTATATATGACCCCTTGATAGTCCAATGATTGAAAATAACTGTTGTCTGTAAGATAGTATGCACTGACTTTTTCCCCCCAATAAAACACATTTCATGTTTCTTATCGATTCACTTATATCTGCATGACATTCAATATACAGCAACCTGAAGCCTGAGTCACGTGTACTATCACAAAAATGACATTGTGATGAAGTACAGTTTGTATGTCAGAGGTGAACATCTTCTGGTGTTTTTCTGGGGCAGTTGAAGTAGGCTCTTCTGAGGACCCCCCCTCCCCACCCCATCGCCGCCTCGTCTTCTCTTCCCAAGGTGCCATGTGCATGGTCTTTACTGTGTTTTGTCCATTAAGTGTGTTTGTGGCTGGGGGTCCGGTGCAGAGGGTGACTGAGTGGACATCGGTGTGTGTGTCGTGTGTGTGTATGCTTGCTTAGCGAGTACCACTTCCTTCTGATTGGCTAAAGCCCAAGACCTCTGCCTTGCTAAAGCACCTCCCGAGCGTCTTACCAGTCGTGCCACATGAAAAGCTATTCCACAGAGCAAGTGGGGACACTTCAGGCACGTGCGTTTGTGTTCTTCGGGGTTTGGTAAGGTAAAGGAAGTCTCACATCTCTTCATTCAGAAACAGTTACAGTTACATTTGATTCATTGTTGTAATTTAATACAACTCATTCTCTCCTCTGCATGTCAATCCTCACCATCCCATGAGAGGAGCACCCACCTTTTTTCTCTCACTTTCATGCGTCTTTCCTTTTTTTGTTGTCTTTTTGGCAACACGTGACAGCTGTAACAGTGTTGTAGACTACTGTACTGTTGATGTGTTGTACTGTGTTGTACTACTGTACTGTTGATGTGTTGTACTACTGTACTGTTGATGTGTTGTACTGTGTTGTACTACTGTACTGTTGATGTGTTGTACTGTGTTGTACTACTGTACTGTTGATGTGTTGTACTGTGTTGTACTACTGTACTGTTGATGTGTTGTACTACTGTACTGTTGATGTGTTGTACTGTGTTGTACTACTGTACTGTTGATGTGTTGTACTGTGTTGTACTACTGTACTGTTGATTTCAAGCCCTCACATCTGACTGCACGCCATGAGGCACTGGATGGAATTGACTTCCTAACAGAGAATGGTAATAATCAGGACATTGTACTGAGTCTGTCTATGTCTGGGCTAATATGGGATACAATATTGTCTTTACTGTACTAGAACTTCTGTAGATTTCCTCCTCACCCAAATTGAAGTGGAGATGGCATTAGGCCTTTGGAAAGATATCCTGGGGGCATTGTGCACATCATTTACCATACATCCAGATTATATGATCTTTCTCCATATTTCATGATCTTTCTCTATGAATGTGTATCGGTTTGTGAGTGTGTGTGTGTGTGTACAGATTTGTATCTGCATTTCAAACCTGCATTTCATTCCTCTCTACAACACCTGTGTGTGTGTGTGTGTGTATGTGTGTGTGTGTAGCTTTGGAGATTGAAGCTGGTTCTGTGTTAGGTGGAGTGTGAAATTGTAGATGGTTCGCTCTCTAACTTGCATCCACCAATGTTAGCACCAGTCACAGTCTAGATCTGATATCACATTCAAAATCTAATTCTAATGTTGAACCTGGTTATGCTAATGCAATGTGAAGGTCATGCAGACAGACTGGCAGGCAGGCGGTTTCTGAGTGTGTATGTGTGGTGAGACAAAGGGATAGGAGACCATCAGGCAATATAATGTGTGTGAGAGAGTTTATGGCTGCATCTCCTCATTTCCTCATATCCTTCCTTGTCTTACTTGTTTCCTCATCTTTTAATCCCAGAGGCAAATCACATTTTACTGCAAAACGAAATCACCATCATGCCCTCAAGATGACCTCAGAGAGGTTGCTATGACACCATCCTAATGCTGTTGGAGAGGTGTTCAGCACTTTTGATGTCATAGGTGGATGACAACACCACAGAGTCACAGATGTGGATGTACTTTACATCAAAATGAAAGACTACATTAGGGATAACAAACAGCAGCCTAGTTAGTTGGATTTTGGCAAACACAGTTGGACAGCATGATCAGAATAATTATGTTATTTACAGTGATGCAGGCCCACAGTGCTAAAGTGATGATGAAGATATTTACACATGTACAGTCCAGGAATGCAAGATAAAATAGTTGTAGTTCAGAAAGGTTGTAATTGACAAATAAAGACAGGACAAAAATGATCCAAATTACTTACTGTAGCAACCCAGCAGCTAAAAAGGGCAAGACGCCCAAACACTGCAAACACTGCAGAAAGACTCACACAATACCTGAGAGTTAAAAGCAACAGCACATTGTCTATACATGATCAGCCCTCTCGTCTAAGAAGAGCTTAATTAAACCTGGAATCCTTCATTTGTCAAACTACCACGTCAGTTTGGGATATTACAACGACAAAGTAAGTCTGTAAGAGCTTTGCACACCTGGATTGTACAATATTTGCACATTGTTCTTTTTAAAATTCTTCAAGCTCTGTCAATTTGGTTATTGATCATTGCTAGACAGCGAATTTCAAGTCTTGCCATAGATTTTCAAGCTGATTTAAAACTGCAATATGTAACGTTTTGGGTGACCCGACCAAATTCACACAGAAATGTTATAGATCTGTCATTCTCAATGAAATTAAGTCTAAGAAGCGGTCTATCTGTTCTTTGCGCACCATTTGTCACGCCCTGATCTGTTTCACCTGTTTTTTTGATTGTCTCCACCCACCTCCAGGTGTCTCCTGTTTTCCCCATTAGTGTAAATATCCCTGTGTTTCCTGTCTCTCTGTGCCAGTTCGTTTTGTTTTGCCAAGTCAACCAGCGTTTCTCCTAGCTGATATTTTTCCCAGTCTCTGTTCTTTCCTAGCTCTTCTGGTTTTGACCCTTGCCTGTCCTGATGCTGTATCTCCCTGCCTGACCACTCTGCCTGTTCTGACCTCGAGCCTGTCTATCCCCTTGTACTGTTTGGACTCTGACCTGTTCACTGAACCCCTGCCTGTTCTGACCCCGAGCCTGTCTATCCCCTTGTACTGTTTGGACTCTGACCTGTTCACTGAACCCCTGCCTGTTCTGACCTCGAGCCTGTCTATCCCCTTGTACTGTTTGGACTCTGACCTGTTCACTGAACCCTGCCTGTTCTGACCCCGAGCCTGTCTATCCCCTTGTACTGTTTGGACTCTAACCTGGTTTATGAACTCTCGCCTGTCCCCGACCTGCCTTTTACCTACCCCTTTTGGTATAATAATTATTGGAGCTCAACCATCTGCCTCCTGTGTCTGCATTTGAGTCTCGCCTTGCGCCCTTATACTATTTCTATGCTTCCCGTTTAGTTTTTGCATCTTTTACTTTTGGTTTTATACACCAGATTCAAACAGCTGAAAATACAATATTTTTGGTTATGTAAATTATATTTTAGTTTAGATGGTACAATGATTCTCTACGCTATACTTGCTTGTTTTGTCACATAAACTGAAAATAGGAAAACTATTTGAATTTTAGCAACTAGGAAATGGCCAAGTGATTTCTGCATAGAGCATCTTTAAGTTAAAACTGTAACTAAGCCACTCAGGAACATTCAATGTTGTCTTGGTAAGCAACTCCAGTGTATATTTGCCCTTGAGTTTTAGATTATTATCCTGCTGAAAGGTGAATTTGTCTCCCAGTGTCTGTTGGAAAGCATACTGAACCAGGTTTTCCTCAAGGATTTTGATGATGGTGTTGGAGTCGTGCCTGGCCGTGCAGTCATGAGTGAACAGGGAGTACAGTAGGGGACTAAGCACGCACCTCTGAGGGGCCTCCGTGTTGAGGATCAGCGTGGCAGATGTGTTGTTACCTACCGTTACCACCTGGGGGCGGCCCATCAGGAAGTCCAGGATCCAGTTGCAGAGGGAGATGTTTAGTCCCAGTGTCCTTAGCTTAGTGATGAGCTTTGAGGGCACTATGGTGTTGAACGCTGAGATGTAGTCAATGAATAGTGTTCCTTTTGTCCAGGTGTGAAAGGGCAGTGTGGAGTGCAATAGAGATTGCTTCATCTGTGGATCAGTTGGGGTGGTATACAAATTGGATTGGGTTTTGGGTTTCTGGGATAATGGTGTTGATGTGATCTATGACCAGCCTTTCAAAGCACTTCATGGCTACAGATGTGAGTGCTACAGGTCGGTAGTCATTTAGGCAGGTTACCTTAGTGTTCTTGGGCACAGGGACTATGGTGGTCTGCATGAAACATGTTGGTATTACAGACTCAGTCAGGGACAGGTTGAAAATGTCAGTGAAGACACTTGCCAGTTAGTCAGCGCATGCTCGGAGTACACGTCCTGGTAATCCATCTGGCCCTGCGGCTTTGTGAATGTTGACCTGTTTAAAGGTCTTACTCACATTGGGCTACAGAGAGCGTGATTACACAGTCATCCAGAACAGCTGATACTCTGATGCTATAAATCCCATCATTGGATTGTTAGATAATTGGGTATCCCAAGGAACTCCATATGCCAGCATAACTGACCAAAGTTGTGGACATAGAAAGAAGGAGTTACCTGGTAATGTGTATGTGTTTTAAGATCTTGCAATATTCTCAAACCAATACTGTCCATAATATCAGCAAACGTACTCATTCCACATTTGGACCATTGGTGGGATGCAAAAGGCCTCACTCCAGACATGCCATTTTGATTCCCAGCTCCATTGTTTTTCAATTTTGCACCAAATAAAAATTGTGCGCAATAATAGGACCAAAGCATAGTTTACACTGTTTAAGAGTTAAGATAAATTAAAACCACCTCTTTCAAGGCAATAGGATATATACCATCTGTCTCTCAATACTCAGCCAAGTGGGGGAAGAATCATGTCTAAACCAACCAGCTCTGGTGGTCATTCCTGCAGACAGCATGCTAATTGCATGCTCCCTCAAAACTTGAGACATCTGTAGCATTGTGTTGTGTGACAAAACTGCACATTTTAGAGTATCCTTTTATTGTCCCCAGGACAAGGTGCACCTGTGTAATGATCATGCTGTTTAATCAGCTTCTTGACATGTCACACCTGTCAGGTGGGTGGATTATCTTGACAAAAGATAAAATGCTCACTGACAGGGATGTAAACAAATGTGTGCATAACATTTGAGAGGCATCAGCTTTTGTGCGCATGGAAAATGTCTGGGATCTATTATTTCAGCTCATGAAACATAGGACCAGCACTTTACATGTTGCGTTTATATTTTTGTTCAGTATACTTTGGTAGAAACAAGACAAAACAACCAACTAGTTAGCTGACTATACAGGGCCTACAGCTAAACAGTACTCCAAATCAAATCACATTTTATTGGTCACATACACCCGCAATAATATCTGCTAAATATGTGTAACGAAATGCTTGTGTTCCTAGCTCCAAAAGTGCAGTAGTACGTAACAATTCATACCAATACACAAACCTAAAAGTAAAATAATGGAACTAAAAAATATATAAATATTAGGACAAGCAATGTCGGAGTGGCATTGCCTAAATGTGACCGACCGGCTCAAATCGGTCTTATGTACCAACATTTGAAATGGTGTTTTTTACATTGGAGCTACAAAATAGTGTATCATACACTACAGTTGAAGAACAATGAGAAAGTAACTCTGCTTTGAAAGTTGATAAACTTGTAAACTCACTTTTGAGAAAATGGCATTTGAATGTTTTGGTATCACTACTTCTTTGACTACACCCATTCAGTATCGTTCACACCCTCTTAAGCTTAAGCCCCACCCATCTCTTTAAGGGTTGATCTGAGCATTCTGTATTAACAACAGCAGTCAAGCACCCAAGCTAACTGTCTTGCTACTTCCAGACACAAATGAGAGAACAGCTCACTGGACATTACTCACCCTAGCAGAGCTGGTTAGGCTGTTATGTTATCCAAATCGATGGTGACTGCAACTGTGCTGTCAGATAGTCCGTTAGTAAATTCAGAGTGTTTCACTCTCGGAGTGTTCAGAGCGCACACTGGACACTCTGGCCTATGAGTAGGGTTGATCTGAACATTCTGACCTCACAACAGCAGTCAAACACCCAAGCTAACTGGCTAATATTGGCTAGCTTGCTAGCTACTTACACACATAAATGAGAGAATACCCCACTCTGACCATTTTACTCACCCTAGCAGAGCTGTTTACACTGTTTTAATGTTATCTATAGCATTGGTGACTGTAACTGTGCTGCTGGCAACAATTAATTACGCTTTTTTTGCCGACGTTTACTGACACTGGCCATATTCAGCGGGTGTTGAGCGTTTGTAAATTCTTCAGTTATTCTGCACTCTGGCACACTCAGATGAGAGGCTTTTGTTAAGACATGTAGCTACAGTGCCTTGCGAAAGTATTCGGCCCCCTTGAACTTTACGACCTTTTGCCACATTTCAGGCTTCAAACATAAAGATATAAAACTTTATTTTTTTGTGAAGAGTCAACAACAAGTGGGACACAATCATGAAGTGGAACGACATTTATTGGATATTCCAAACTTTTTTAACAAATCAAAAACTGAAAAATTGGGTGTGCAAAATTTCAATGATCAATGTTAGCTAGCTCACATTAGGCTATAACTATAACTAGCCAAGCAAATGGCTCTGAGATACGAATAGTAAGATCATACACGTAACGTTAACTAGCAAGCCAGCCAGCTAACGTTAACTAGCTAGCTAGCAGTACACTTTAACTTGAAAATACTTTGTAAAAATTAGAAACATGTAATATCCGAAAATGTAGCTAGCTAGACTATCTTACCTGTAGTCTGAAATCGGAGTAGATAGCCAGAGCAAATTTATCAACTAGTGCGTCTATCAACGGTTGTTGCAGTGAAATTCTATTGAAATGGATACTTGCATAGTGGAGACTTTTGTTAAGACATGTGTCTAGCTAGCTAGCTAGCTAAACAATTAACCATAATCCCAACTCATGACGTTACTACCCTGCATGAATCTGCAGGTAACGAACCAACCAGGTTCAATGTTAGCTAGCTAACATTAGGCTATTACTGGCCAATCAAATGGCTCTGAGATACGAATAATAAGATCATACACGTAATGTTAGCTAGCAAGACAACCAGCTAACATTAGCTAGCTAATAGTACACTTTCACTTGAAATGAAAATACTTTCTGTAAATATTAGAAACGTGTAATATCTGAAAATGTAGCTCCTAGACTATCTTACCCATATACATCATGGATGGACGCTTCTCCGGCCAGATGCCATGGTTGCCCTTAGTTTTAAGATGTAATCTGGAGACAGGTGTTTCTTCCATATTTTTAGAAATCATACTTGAATTCCACTGATTTCAAAACTCAGTCCTCCAGAAAGTGGAGAGCAACACTTGTGCAGTTTTACTACTCAATACATAAAAAAGACGCGTTAGACAGGATTACCTAGACATACTGACCAGCTCATAGACAGAAGCGTGCTATACGGCAGACTAATCCAAACTCATCTCTCGGCATGTCCAGCCCACTCATTATCTTAGCAAATCATGGCTAGCGGAAGGTTGCTCGTAATTTCACATTTTTATTTGTATTTACAGATGGCATACAATTTTGTTGTTAAGACACATTAAATGTTCATGTTCGAGAAGGCATTTCTGCCAAAAAAATGCATTTTGATTAAAAAAAGTTTACGTTCAAACGGCTCTCCTGTGAAGTAGTGACCTGCGACATACGCCTAGTTTCCTGAAAAGGGTAACAAATACAGTAGAATACAATACAGTATATACATATGAGATGAGTAAAGCAATATGTAAACAATATTAAAGTGACCAGTGTTCCATTATTAAAGTGGCCAGTGATATCAAGTCTATGTATGTAGGGCAGGGAGTGGGAGCCGGCTAGTGATGGCTATTTAACCGTCTGATGGCCTTGAGATAGAATCTGTTTTTCAGTCTCTGGGTCCCAGCTTTGATGCATCTGTACTGATCTCACCTTCTGGATGATAGCAGGGTGAACAGGCGTGGCTCGAGTGGTTGATGTCCTTGGTGATCTTTTTGGCCTTCGAGTGTGCCGCCGGTGATGTGTTGGGCAGACCCTCTGAGACCCTCTGAGAGAGGGTCTAATAGACCCTATGTTAGACCGTCCACCCTCTGGAGAGCCCTGTGCTTGCGGGCTGTGCAGTTGCTGTACCAGTTGGTGATACAGCCTGACAGGATGCTCTCAATTGTGCATCTGTAAAAGTTTATGAGGGTCTTAGGGTTCAAGTCAAATTTCTTCAGCCTCCTGGGGTTGAAAAGGTGCTGTTGACAGTGTGGGTGGACCATTTCAGATTGTCAGTGATGTGCACGCCAAGGAACATGAAGCTTTACACCTTCTCCACTGCGGAGAAGTCTCGTCACTGGTGGTAATCAGGCCTACTACTGTTGTGTCATCTGCAAACTTAATGATTGAGTTGGAGATGTGTGTGACCATGCAGTCATTGGTGAGTACAGGAGGGGGCTGAGCACGCACCTTTGTTGGGCCCCTGTTTTGAGGATCAGCGAAGTGGAGGCATTGTTTCCTACCTTCACCACCTGGGGGCAGCCCGTCAGAAAGTCCAGGACCCAATTGCATGGGGTGGGGTTCAGACCCAGGGTGCCGAGCTTAATGATGAGCTTGGAGGGTACTATGGTGTTGAAGGCTGAGCTATAGTCAATGAACAGCATTCTGACGTAGGTATTCCTCCTGTCCAGATGGGATAGGGCAGTGTGCGGTGAGATGGCGATTGCATTGTCTGTGGATCTATTGGGGTGGTAAGCAAATTGAAGTGGGTCTAGGGTGTCAGGAAGGTAGAGGTAATATAATCCTTAACTAGCCTCTCAAAGCATTTCATGGTGGAAGAAGTGATTGCTACGGGGCAATAGTGATTTTGTTCAGTTACTTTTGCTGTCTTGGGTAAAGGAACAATGGTGGACATCTTGAATTAAGTGGGGACAGCAGACTGGGATAGGGAAAGATTGAATATGTCTGTAAACACTCCAGACAGCTCATGCTCTGAGGATGCGGCTAGGGATGCCTTCTGGGCTGACAGCCTTGCGAGGGTTAACACGCTTCAATGTCTTACTCACGTCGCCCATGGAGAATGAGAGCCAACAGTCCTTGGGAGCGGGCCATGTCGGTGCCACTGTTATCCTCAAAATGGGCAAAGAAGGTGTTTAGCTTGTCTGGGAGCAAGAAGTTAGTGTCCGCGACGTGGCTGGTTTTCCCTTTGTAATCCGTGATTGTCTGTAGACCCTGCCACATACAACTTGTCTTATCCGTTGAATTGCGACTCCTCTTTGTCTCTGTACTGACTTTTCACCTGTTATATTGCCTTCTGGAGGGAATAACTACACTGTTTGTATTCAACCATATTCCCAGTCACCTTGTCATGGTTAAATGCAGTGGTTCACACTTTCAGTTTTGCGCGAATGCTGCTATCTATCCACAGTTTATGATTTCTTTAGGTTTTAATAGTCACCATGGAAACAACATCCCTTATACACTTCTTGATCACTGTGTCACTGTTTCCGTGTAAGCGTCAATGTTATTCTCAGAGGCTACCCGGAAAATATCCCAGTCCAGGTGATCAAAACAATCTTGAAGCATGGATTGGTCAGACCAGCTTTGACTAGACCTTAGCACAGGTACTTCCTGTTTGAGTTTCTGCCTATAGGAAAGGAGGATCAAAACTGAGTTGTGATCTGATTTGCCAAAGGGAGGGCGGGGGAGGTTCTTGTAGGCATCTCGAAAAGGCGAATAGCAGTGATCTAGTGTTTCCCTAAGCGACTACTACAGTCAATGTGTTCATAGAACTTCGGTAGCATTTTCCTCAAATATGCTTTGCTAAAATCCCCAGCTACAATAAATGTTCCTCAGGATATGTGGTTTCCAGTTTGCATAATGTCCAGTGTAGTTCCTTGAGGGCCGTCGTGGTATCACCTTGAGGGGGAATATAAACGGCTGTGACTATAACCGAAGAAACATTTCTTGGGAGGTAATACAGAGGTCTTTATTCCTATTGGCGCGATGAACTGAGATCCCAGCTGGCTGCATGGACATGGACAGTATATCCCGACAGAGCCATTATTCCGTGAAAAAGAGTATGTTACATTCCCTGATGCAACTCTGTAAGGAGATCCTCACTCTGAGCTCGTCTACCTTATTGTCCAGAAACTGAACATTAGCGAGTAATATACTCTGAAGTGGTGGATGGTGTGCCCATCTCCTGAGTCGGACTAGAAGTCCACCCCGAATACCTCTTCTCCACCGGCGGCAACTTCGAGCAGCCTCTGGGGTAAGTTAAATTGCCCTGGGGGGTATGAACAAAGTCTCCAATTTGGGAATGTTGTATCCCTGGTCGTAATGCTGGTGAGTTACCCCCACTCTGATATACAAAAGTTATTTCCGGCAGTATGCAATAACACAAAAAACATTCTGGGCTAATAATGTAAAAAAAACTAAATACAATAAAGTTGCTTAGGAGGTAGAAGGCATTTCTGCCAAAAAACGCATTTTGATTTAAAAAAGTTTATGTTCAAATGCCCCTGCTGTGAAGTAGTGAAGCGCGACATATGCCTAGTTTCCTGAAATTAGTCACATATAGTTGAAGTCGGAAGTTTACATACACTTAGGTTGTCATTAAAACTTGTTTTTCAACCACCCCACAAATTTCTTGTTAACAAATAATAGTTTTGGCAAATCGGTTAGGACATCTACTTTGACACAAGTCATTTTTCCAACAATTGTTTACAGACAGATTATTTCACTTATAATTCACTGTATCACAATTCCAGTGGGTCAAAAGTTTACATACACTAAGTTGACTGTGCCTTTAAACAGCTTGGAAAATTCCAGAAAATTATGTCATGGCTTTAGAAGCTTCTGAGAGGCTAATTGACATCATTTGAGTCAATTGGAGCTGTACCTGTGGATGTATTTCAAGGCCTACCTTCAAACTCAGTGCCTCTTTGCTTGACATCATGGAAAAATCAAAAGAAATCAGCCAAGACCTCAGAAAAAAAATTGTGGACCTCCACAAGTCTGGTTCATCCTTGGGAGCAATTTCCAAACGCCTTTCCAAGTTCATCTGTACAAACAATAGTACGCAAGTATAAACACCATGGGACCACGCTGCCATCATACCACTCAGGATACCACTCATCCTATTGATGAACATACTTTGGTGCAAAAAGTGCAAATCAATCCTAGAACAACAGCAAAGGACCTTGTGAAGATGCTGGAGGAAACAGGTACAAAACTATCTATATCAACAGTAAAATGGGTCCTATATAGACATAACCTGAAAGGCCGCTCAGCAAGGAAGAAGCCATTGCTTCAAAACCGCCATAAAAAAGCCAGACTATGGTTTTCAACTGCACATGGGGACAAAGATCGTACCTTTTGGAGAAATGTCCTCTTGTCTGATGAAACAAAAATAGAACTGTTTGGCCATAATGACCATCGTTATGTTTGGAGAAAAAAGGGGGAGGCTTGCAAGCTGAAGAACACCATCCCAACCGTGAAGCACAGGGGTGGCCACATCATGTTGTGGGGGTGCTTTGCTGCAGGAGGGACTGGTGCACTTCACAAAATAGATGGCTTCATGAGGTAGGAAAATTATGTGGATATATTGAAGCAACAACTCAAAACATCAGTCAGGAATTTGAAGCTTGGTCACAAATGGGTCTTCAACATGGACAATGACCCCAAGCATACTTCCAAAGTTGTGGCAAAATGGCTTAAGGACAACACAGTTAAGGTATTGGAGTGGCCATCACAAAGCCCTGACCTCAATCCTATTGAAAATTTGTGGGCAGAACTGAAAAAGCATGTGTGAGCAAGGAGGCCTACAAACCTGACTCCGTTACACCAGCTCTGTCAGAAGGAATGGGCCAAAATTCACCCAACTTATTGTGGGAAGCTTGTGGAAGGCTACCCAAAATGTTTGACCCAAGTTAAACAATTTAAAGGCAATGCTACCAAATACTAATTGAGTGTATGTAAACTTCTGACCCACCGGGAATGTGATTAAGGAAATACAAGCTGAAATAAATCATTCTCTCTACTATTATAAAGTGGTGATCCTAACTGACCTAAAACAGGGCATTTTTACTAGGATTAAATGTCAGGGATTGTGAAAAACTGAGTTTAAATGTATTTGGCTAAGGTGTATGTAAACTTCTGACTTTACTCAGGAGTGTACAGGTTTTTGTTCCAGCACTTCACTAACACCGCATTCAACCAATTGTGACCAATTGGTTGGGTTATAAAAAAATATCAGAAACTTTAAACATCCCACAGAGCACGATTAAATCCATTATTAAAAAATGGAAAGAACATGGCACCACAACAAACCTGCCAAGAGAAGGCCACCCACCAAAACTCACAGACCAGGTAAGGAGGGCATTAATCAGAGAGGCAACAAAGAGACCAAAGATAATCCTGAAGGAGCTGCAAAGCTCCACAGCGGAGATGGGAGTATCTGTCCACAGGACCACTTTAAGCCGAACACTCCACAGAGCTGGGCTTCATGGAAGAGCTTTCCATGGAAAAAAGCCATTGCTTAAATAAAAAAATAAGCAAACACATTTGGTGTTCGCCAAATGTCATGTGCGAGACTACCCAAACATATGGAAGAAGGTACTCTGGTCAGATGAGACTAAAATTGAGCTTTTTGGCCATCAAAGAAAACACTATCTCTGGCGCAAACCCAACACCTCGCATCACCCATAGAACACCATCCCCACAGTGAAGCATGGTGGTGGCAGCATCATGCTGTAGGGATGTTTTTCATCAGCAGGGCCTGAGAAACTGTTCAGAATTGAAGGAATGATGGATGGCGCTAAATACAGGGAAATTCTTGAGGGAAACCTGTTTCAGTCTTCCAGAGATTTGAGACTGGGACAGAGGTTCACCTTCCAGCAGGACAATGACCCTAAGCATACCGCTAAAGCAACACTCGAGTGGTTTAAGGGGAAACATTTAAACTTCTTGGAATGGCCTAGTCAAAGCCCAGACCTCAATCCAATTGAGAATCGATGGTATGACTTAAAGATTGCGGTACACCAGCGGAACCCATCCAACTTGAAGGAGCTGGAGCAGTTTTGCCAGCTTTTGAGACATACCCCAAGAGACTTGCAGCTGTAATTGCTGCAAAAGGTGGCTCTACAAAGTATTGACTTTGGAGGGTGAATAGTTATACACACTCAGGTTTTCTGTTGTTTTGTCTTATATCTTGTTTGTTTCACAATAAAAAATATGTTGCATCTTCAAAGTGGTAGGCATGTTGTGTCCATCAAATGATGCAACCCCCCCAAAAATCACTTTTAATTCCAGGTTGTCTAATGAGGGGCAGCGTCATAGCCCTGGTCTAGGCTATATGGTTGTGAATGCACATACCTGAATATTGAGCCAGTCATATTGAGGTTACAGCTGTCGGCCAATTCTCTTGTGTGTTGGGCTTGATGTGTTCATCGGAATAAATCGTGAGCCTTCTTGGAAGTTGGAAATGTGTTGTGCTGTATTCTGGAAGGTCAAGATGAGTTTTTCCGGGTGGATGAAGCTGCATCTCAGGTTCAGCTTGCGTAGCTGGGATCTCACCTCGTTGTAGGTCGCCCTCTGTTTTAGCAGTTCGGCACTCAGGTCTGGATAGATGCTGAACTTCTTCTCCACATAGGTCAGAGCCTCCGATTCTGCCAGGCAAAAATTCTCCATTTGAATTCAAAACTGTGGATTCGTACAATCATACAACAAGAGCTGTTGTGAAGAGGACCCGTGTGGTACGCTATGTTAATTAACCACATGGGACCCAGCTTCTCCTACTCAAACATTTCATAGAAAAGATTGCTCATGATGGAAGTTGGTTTCCACACCAGTTTCAAGCCATGTGAATTTCGAGTGAATGTTTTCTCTTTTAGGAGTTTGATTGCCCCTTTCAGCTAAGCTTTCTCTTTTTCCAGTTCATGAAGTCTATTAACACATAGGCTACAAATATCAGCACTCATCTGAACATGAGTAAAAATGCAACTTTAAATACATGCAATTGCGCAAGACTAGAAATAGGCCTACAACATTTTTAAGGGACGATGGGAGAAGGCATGAATCGGCACAATTACAAACTTTCCTCTAGAAATGGCCAGACATCCTTTCTCTAAACAAAAATAAAAGACATTTGTTTTTTTTGCTAGTTTTATTCTGTCTCAGATGCTTTTTAGGGATCTTTGTTTTGATGGACCCAATGATCTGCTGTCTGCTTCAGTGTTTTAGTCTTCTGGAATTAGACTACTCATCGCCGACTAGCATGCCTGTAGGTTTGAAATGAAGATGTGTATGCACATAGTGATAGTGTATGCACTAATTATAGTGAATTCATATTATTGCATTTACAAAGCAATCAAGCATTTATAAGTGTATATAATGACTTATTAATGAAACATATTATAAGTAGGCCATATTACCTTCAAAAGACCCAGATCTCGGTCCACAACTATTCCAGATAATGTAGTCTGAGAGAACCAGAGCAAATATCTGCTATAAATGAGGGATTCATAAAAGGTATTCACTAATTTCACCATCTGAAACAAACATACAGTTAATTTTAACATGGTGCTCTCCCTTTACTGTACATCCTCCCCCAACAAGTCTAATCATACACTCTGGGAAATATTACAAGGATAGGAATGTATCAAGTATTAAAGCACATGCAACATTGACATATATAAATATAACATGGCTGCTGTAAGGGACAAAAGCTTTGTCTAGAGTCTAGACTGCTAAAATGGCAGTGTGTGTTGTAAAATTAAACAGGCGATATATGGAAAGTAGGGTGTCTGGTCCTCTCTGCTGAATCTGTTATTGTCTGCTGCTGTTTGCAAGCAAAGTAGAGGGGTGGTCGGGATGGGTGCGTGTGTGTGTGTGTGTGTGCAGCTCTTGCGTGTGTGTTTTTGCCTTAATTTGTCTGCGCTGTTTGTTGAGTGGTCCAGTGGAGCGCGTGGTGACAGATGATGTAAATTATTGATTGCAGTCTTTTCAGTAGCTGAGTGTAGCAGGCCTTGTCCTCCTTCTCTCTCTCTCTCTCTCTCTCTCTCTCAAACCCCATCCCATCCTTCCATTTCTCTCTGTCTCTCTCTGTCTCTGTCTCTGTCTCTCTCTCTCTCAAACCCCCATCCCATCCTTCCATTTCTCTCTGTCTCTCTCTCTCAAACCCCCATCCCATCCTTCCATTTATCTCTCTCTCTCTCTCTCTCAAACCCCCATCCCATCCTTCCATTTATCTCTCTCTCTCTCTCTCTCAAACCCCCATCCCATCCTTCCATTTCTCTCTGTCTCTCTTCCAATATTTTCTTAACCTCTCCTTTATCTCTGCTTTTATTCATCTTTTGCTTTCAAAACAATCCATGGTGTACTTCCCTATATAGGATAAAAGGGGGTTGAGAGAGAGCCTAAGACAGGGTTAACAGACTATGACAACTGCTACTATTACTACTCTCTCTGTCTGTCTATCTATATCTCTCCCTCTCTCTCCCTCTCTCGCTCTGTCTCACTGTCTCTCTGTCGGTCTATCTATATCGCTCCCTCTCTCCCTCTCTCGCTCTGTCTCACTGTCTCTCTGTCTGTCTATCTATATCTCTCCCTCTCTCTCCCTCTCTCGCTCTGTCTCACTGTCTCTCTGTCGGTCTATCTATATCGCTCCCTCTCTCTCCCTCTCTCGCTCTGTCTCACTGTCTCTCTGTCTCTCTGTCGGTCTATCTATATCTCTCCCTCTCTCTCCCTCTCTCGCTCTGTCTCACTGTCTCACTGTCTCTCTGTCGGTCTATCTATATCGCTCCCTCTCTCTCCCTCTCTCTCCCTCTCTCCCTCTCTCGCTCTGTCTCACTGTCTCTCTGTCTGTCTATCTATATCGCTCCCTCTCTCTCCCTCTCTCGCTCTGTCTCACTGTCTCTCTGTCGGTCTATCTATATCGCTCCCTCTCTCTCCCTCTCTCGCTCTGTCTCACTGTCTCACTGTCTCTCTGTCGGTCTATCTATATCTCTCCCTCTCTCTCCCTCTCTCGCTCTGTCTCACTGTCTCTCTGTCGGTCTATCTATATCTCTCCCTCTCTCTCCCTCTCTCGCTCTGTCTCACTGTCTCACTGTCTCTCTGTCGGTCTATCTATATCGCTCCCTCTCTCTCCCTCTCTCCCTCTCTCGCTCTGTCTCACTGTCTCTCTGTCGGTCTATCTATATCTCTCCCTCTCTCTCCCTCTCTCGCTCTGTCTCACTGTCTCTCTGTCTGTCTATCTATATCTCTCCCTCTCTCTCCCTCTCTCGCTCTGTCTCACTGTCTCTCTGTCTCTCTGTCGGTCTATCTATATCTCTCCCTCTCTCTCCCTCTCTCGCTCTGTCTCACTGTCTCTCTGTCTCTCTGTCGGTCTATCTATATCTCTCCCTCTCTCTCCCTCTCTCGCTCTGTCTCACTGTCTCTCTGTCTCTCTGTCGGTCTATCTATATCTCTCCCTCTCTCTCCCTCTCTCGCTCTGTCTCACTGTCTCACTGTCTCTCTGTCGGTCTATCTATATCTCTCCCTCTCTCTCCCTCTCTCGCTCTGTCTCACTGTCTCTCTGTCGGTCTATCTATATCTCGCTCCTCTCTCTCCCTCTCTCCCTCTCTCGCTCTGTCTCTCTGTCTCTCTGTCGGTCTATCTATATCTCTCCCTCTCTCTCCCTCTCTCGCTCTGTCTCACTGTCTCTCTGTCGGTCTATCTATATCTCTCCCTCTCTCGCTCTGTCTCACTGTCTCACTGTCTCTCTGTCTCTCTGTCGGTCTATCTATATCTCTCCCTCTCTCTCCCACTCTCGCTCTGTCTCACTGTCTCACTGTCGGTCTATCTATATCTCTCCCTCTCTCCCTCTCTCGCTCTGTCTCACTGTCTCACTGTCTCTCTGTCGGTCTATCTATATCTCTCCCTCTCTCTCCCTCTCTCGCTCTGTCTCACTGTCTCTCTGTCGGTCTATCTATATCGCTCCCTCTCTCTCCCTCTCTCGCTCTGTCTCACTGTCTCTCTGTCTCTCTGTCGGTCTATCTATATCTCTCCCTCTCTCTCCCTCTCTCGCTCTGTCTCACTGTCTCTCTGTCTCTCTGTCGGTCTATCTATATCGCTCCCTCTCTCGCTCTGTCTCACTGTCTCTCTGTCGGTCTATCTATATCTCTCCCTCTCTCTCCCTCTCTCGCTCTGTCTCACTGTCTCACTGTCGGTCTATCTATATCTCTCCCTCTCTCTCCCTCTCTCGCTCTGTCTCACTGTCTCTCTGTCTCTCTGTCAGTCTATCTATATCTCTCCCTCTCTCTCCCTCTCTCGCTCTGTCTCACTGTCTCACTGTCTCTCTGTCGGTCTATCTATATGTCTCCCTCTCTCTCCCTCTCTCGCTCTGTCTCACTGTCTCTCTGTCGGTCTATCTGTCGCTCCCTCTCTCTCCCTCTCTCCTCTCTCGCTCTGTCTCTCTGTCTCTCTGTCGGTCTATCTATATCTCTCCCTCTCTCTCCCTCTCTCGCTCTGTCTCACTGTCTCTCTGTCGGTCTATCTATATCTCTCCCTCTCTCGCTCTGTCTCACTGTCTCACTGTCTCTCTGTCTCTCTGTCGGTCTATCTATATCTCTCCCTCTCTCTCCCTCTCTCGCTCTGTCTCACTGTCTCACTGTGTCTATCTATATCTCTCCCTCTCTCTCCCTCTCTCTCGCTCTGTCTCACTGTCTCACTGTCTCTCTGTCGGTCTATCTATATCTCTCCCTCTCTCTCCCTCTCTCGCTCTGTCTCACTGTCTCTCTGTCGGTCTATCTATATCTCTCCCTCTCTCTCCCTCTCTCGCTCTGTCTCACTGTCTCTCTGTCTCTCTGTCGGTCTATCTATATCTCTCCCTCTCTCTCCCTCTCTCGCTCTGTCTCACTGTCTCTCTGTCGGTCTATCTATATCTCTCCCTCTCTCGCTCTGTCTCACTGTCTCACTGTCTCTCTGTCTCTCTGTCGGTCTATCTATATCTCTCCCTCTCTCTCCCACTCTCGCTCTGTCTCACTGTCTCACTGTCGGTCTATCTATATCTCTCCTCTCTCTCTCTCCTCTCTCTCGCTCTGTCTCACTGTCTCTCTGTCGGTCTATCTATATCGCTCCCTCTCTCTCCCTCTCTCTCTGTCTCTCTGTCTCACTGTCTCTCTGTCTGTCTATCTATATCTCTCCCTCTCTCTCCCTCTCTCGCTCTGTCTCACTGTCTCTCTGTCGGTCTATCTATATCTCTCCCTCTCTCTCCCTCTCTCGCTCTGTCTCACTGTCTCTCTGTCTCTCTGTCGGTCTATCTATATCTCTCCCTCTCTCTCCCTCTCTCGCTCTGTCTCACTGTCTCACTGTCTCTCTGTCGGTCTATCTATCGCTCCTCTCTCTCTCCCTCTCTCTCCCTCTCTCCCTCTCTCGCTCTGTCTCACTGTCTCTCTGTCTGTCTATCTATATCGCTCCCTCTCTCTCCCTCTCTCGCTCTGTCTCACTGTCTCTCTGTCGGTCTATCTCTCCCTCTCTCTCCCTCTCTCGCTCTGTCTCACTGTCTCACTGTCTCTCTGTCGGTCTATCTATATCTCTCCCTCTCTCTCCCTCTCTCGCTCTGTCTCACTGTCTCTCTGTCGGTCTATCTATATCTCTCCCTCTCTCTCCCTCTCTCGCTCTGTCTCACTGTCTCACTGTCTCTCTGTTGGTCTATCTATATCGCTCCCTCTCTCTCCCTCTCTCGCTCTGTCTCACTGTCTCTCTGTCGGTCTATCTATATCTCTCCCTCTCTCTCCCTCTCTCGCTCTGTCTCACTGTCTCTCTGTCTGTCTATCTATATCTCTCCCTCTCTCGCTCTGTCTCACTGTCTCTCTGTCTCTCTGTCGGTCTATCTATATCTCTCCCTCTCTCTCCCTCTCTCGCTCTGTCTCACTGTCTCTCTGTCTCTCTGTCGGTCTATCTATATCTCTCCCTCTCTCTCCCTCTCTCGCTCTGTCTCACTGTCTCACTGTCTCTCTGTCTCTCTGTCGGTCTATCTATATCTCTCCCTCTCTCTCCCTCTCTCGCTCTGTCTCACTGTCTCACTGTCTCTCTGTCGGTCTATCTATATATCTCCCTCTCTCTCCCTCTCTCTCTCTGTCTCACTGTCTCTCTGTCGGTCTATCTATATGCTCTCTCTCTCCTCTCTCTCTCTCTCGCTCTGTCTCTCTGTCTCTCTGTCGGTCTATCTATATCTCTCCCTCTCTCTCCCTCTCTCGCTCTGTCTCACTGTCTCTCTGTCGGTCTATCTATATCTCTCCTCTCTCTCTCCTCTCTCTCTGTCTCTGTCTCTCACTGTCTCATCTCTCTCTCTGTCGGTCTCACTGTCTCTATATCTCTCCCTCTCTCTCCTCTCTCTCCTCTCTCGCTCTGTCTCACTGTCTCTCTGTCGGTCTATCTATATCTCTCCCTCTCTCTCCCTCTCTCGCTCTGTCTCACTGTCTCTCTGTCTCTCTGTCGGTCTATCTATATCTCTCCCTCTCTCTCCCTCTCTCGCTCTGTCTCACTGTCTCTCTGTCTCTCTGTCGGTCTATCTATATCGCTCCCTCTCTCTGCTCTGTCTCACTGTCGGTCTATCTATATCTCTCCCTCTCTCTCCCTCTCTCGCTCTGTCTCACTGTCTCTCTGTCTGTCTATCTATATCTCTCCCTCTCTCCCTCTCTCGCTCTGTCTCACTGTCTCTCTGTCTCTCTGTCGGTCTATCTATATCTCTCCCTCTCTCTCCCTCTCTCGCTCTGTCTCACTGTCTCACTGTCTCTCTGTCGGTCTATCTATATGTCTCCCTCTCTCTCCCTCTCTCGCTCTGTCTCACTGTCTCTCTGTCGGTCTATCTATATCGCTCCCTCTCTCTCCCTCTCTCCCTCTCTCGCTCTGTCTCTCTGTCTCTCTGTCGGTCTATCTATATCTCTCCCTCTCTCTCCCTCTCTCGCTCTGTCTCACTGTCTCTCTGTCGGTCTATCTATATCTCTCCCTCTCTCGCTCTGTCTCACTGTCTCACTGTCTCTCTGTCTCTCTGTCGGTCTATCTATATCTCTCCCTCTCTCTCCCACTCTCGCTCTGTCTCACTGTCTCACTGTCGGTCTATCTATATCTCTCCCTCTCTCTCCCTCTCTCGCTCTGTCTCACTGTCTCACTGTCTCTCTGTCGGTCTATCTATATCTCTCCCTCTCTCTCCCTCTCTCGCTCTGTCTCACTGTCTCTCTGTCGGTCTATCTATATTGCTCCCTCTCTCGCTCTGTCTCACTGTCTCTCTGTCGGTCTATCTATATCTCTCCCTCTCTCTCCCTCTCTCGCTCTGTCTCACTGTCTCTGTCGGTCTATCTATATCTCTCCCTCTCTCTCCCTCTCTCGCTCTGTCTCACTGTCTCACTGTCTCTCTGTCGGTCTATCTATATCTCCCCTCTCTCTCCCCTCTCTCTGCTCTGTCTCACTGTCTCTCTGTCTCTCTGTCGGTCTATCTATATCTCTCCCTCTCTCTCCCTCTCTCGCTCTGTCT